>NC_052500.1:46939718-47115730 GCF_016617805.1 Bactrocera tryoni | reverse complement strand
TTTGTGTGTTATTCTCCAGTACCATCTCACATATTATATATTTACAGAGAAGAGGTAATAATAGAAAAGTGTGGGTGTCCATGCCAAGTGATATTTTAGCACTGTACAAAGATGATGTTGGAAATATGATGTTTAATGATTATTTATTACAAGAAATGACTCAAGTCACAAGCCGATCTATTACAGATGGAAAATTATTGGAAATCTTAGAGAAACTAAGAGATAAATCCAAGGTAAACGAAGAAAAACATAACAGTTTTAACAAATTAAATGAAAAATTTGTTTTAAAGAAGTTTGATATCAAGACCACTAATGCTAAACAATGGTTGCAAAGTTTTGAAAGTGAATGTGCAAGATTTGATTTAAATAGTGACACAGAGAGAATTAGCGCTTTGAGATTATTCTTGAATTACTCAGAAAATGATTGGTATGAGTCCATGTTAATTACATGGTTTAAACACCCTATGGAAAATATGGCAAGTGAGTTTTCTTAAAACATTCGCGGATAAGAGTTGGTCTTCTGTAATGTATGCACTGAATTTCAAACATTTAAATGGCTCAAAATTACTATTTTCGGCGTGCCGTTGATGAAAGAAAAACTATCCATCCGAATCACTTGAAATTTTAATATGGTGTTTATAAGATCAATATCTATCGCCAGGACTACGATCAAATTTTAATTTTAAGAACTTCGATTTTTTTCGATCTAAACCTGGTCCAAAAATAGCTGTTTTCAGAATCTGAACTTTTTTGAATTTTCAATTTTTTTTTCGGTTGTAGTTCCAGCGAGAGCTGCACTCCTAGTGATTAATAATTTATTTGGTTTTTATGTTTCAGATGTTCTGAAGAGTCAAAATCAACAACGGCAGCGGGAGTCATTTTTTAAGATAGCTTTTTTTGGACGCCATTTTTAATATTGTTAAAAATTTTTTTATTTAACAAAAAATATGTTTGTACTTTTCATAAATGTATAAATAAACTGTAAAAATTTTAAATCTATTGCTCTTTTTTTAAACCTTAAAAAAATTTCAGAAAACACCCTTAATTTCAGCGTTCTAGAACACCGGGACCCCTTAATAAGATTATTACCCCACAGGCACAGCCCTTTCCTCTAATAGAAGATCTATTAGTAAAAACGATAAACTGCAAGTATTTTACTACGCTTGATATTAATTCTGCTTTTTGGTCCATACCACTAAGGATCAGTGACAGAGAAAAGACAGGCTTTGTTACACCAGAAGGTCATTATCAATGGACTTGCCTTCCCTTTGGGCTGAAAACATCTCCTACTATATTTCAAAAAATCCTAACAAATGTGAAAAGAAAACACAACCTATCAAATTTCGTGATGAATTATATAGACGATATTATGGTATTTTCAGAAACTTTTAACCAGCATTTGGACCATTTGTCAAGACTGCTAGATGCAATTGCTGAAGAAGGATTCCGTCTGAAGTTAATAAAATGTAAATTTGCAGCACAATCTGTAAGATTCTTAGGACATATAGTAAAAGGTAATACAACCTCAGATCTATAGCGGAGTTTGCAGCACCACAAAACAAGAAACAAATAAGACAATTTCTAGGTAAAGTAAATTTTTATAACAAGCATATTCCTAATGCTTCAATAACTCTTGACACAATACACAATTTACTTAGAAAAAACGTCAATTTCATTTGGTCAGATGATTGTGAAGAGGCTTTCCAAACAATAAAGAAATATTTATGCTCTGCTCTATTTCTAGCTATTTTTGATAGAGATGCACCAACATTTATATACTATACACGGATGCAAGTATAAAAGGAGTAGGCGCAATACTTAAACAAACACAGAAATGTGAAGAAATGAAACCAGTGGCATATTTTTCAAAGAAGCTAAATGAAACACAAAAAAAGAAGAAAGCTATATTTTTAGAATGCTTAGCCATGAAAGAAAGTCTAAAATTTTGGCAACACTGGCTGATAGGAAACTCATTTACAATTTATACGGACCACAAGCCGCTAGAAAATTTAAACATTAAGAACAGAACAGATGATGAACTGGGAGACCCTATCACAATACAACTTTGTAATAAAATACAACCCAGGTAAAAACAATACTGAAGCGGATTGCTTGAGCAGAAACCCTGTATTTGAAAGTCACGAAAATGAAGAAGACAATTTTAAAACAGTTAATATTATAAAGATTGAGGAAATATTAGAGGACCAAAATAAAAACCGCAACGTAAAAGTTTCATTAAAGAGAATGGTACTATATATACTCCAAATGGAGAAACAAGAAGAAAAAAATTATTTTGTCCGCAGACTACAGTAAGGTATTAATAAGAAAGGTGCTTGAACATTTGTGTCATGTGGGAATAAATCAGATTGAGTCGAAAATAAGACCTTTCTATACAGCACCCAACCTATTAAATAATATAATGTTGGTTTGCCGTCAATGTGAAGTTTGTATAAAAATCAAATCAAGATTAAATAGAAATTATGGACTAATGTCACAACTAGGACCGCCAGAAAAACCTTTTCAAATCATGTCCATAGACAGGAGGGTTTGGTGGCAACAGGTCTTCAAAAAGGTATCTACACTTGTTAGTAGATCTTTTTACTCGTTATGCTTACATTTCATGCTCGAGGACACAACTGGCTAAGGACTACATAAAACTAGTAGATCAAGTAATCAAGGACAATGAAATTGAGGTATTGCTCTCTGATCAATATCCAGCACTGAATTCACAAGAGTTAAAAAAATATTTAAAAGACCATTCTGTTGATTTAATTTTTACTGCGGTGGATTCTCTATTTTCAAATGGTCATAATGAGAGGTTAAATCATTGGTAAATAGGATTAGATGTGCCTTAAACAGCAAAGGTAAAAGAACAGCTTGGACGACCGTAGCAATGGATTGTGTGAAAGCCTATAACACAACAAACCACACTGTGACAAGTTATTCACATCTGTACCTGTTAAATGGAGAACAAACTGATGTATTACCAGTGGACCTAAAAATAAAACAAGTGGAACCCGGAGAACTGGAAAAATACAGACATACAGCATTTCTCAGATCAAAAAAATAACATGAATTAAACAAGGCCAGATTTGACAGAAATAGAATAGATTACAAGTTCTAAAAAGGCGATATGGTATACATAATGGACTGTAATAAGTTAAATAGATTGTTAAATAGATCTAAAATGGATGAAATTGGAATAGGTCCTTTTGAGATTGAAGAAATGATATCAGATTCACTCTGGAAAATTAACACTGGAAAGAATAATCCTTACGATTGTACCACGTGACAAAGCTCATTCCTCCTCATTCCTCAATTAACTCCAGTTAATTTTCAATTTTGAAGAGGGGAGAAGTAAGCTTTGTATGTTGTGAACGCAGCCTTACAATAGAGTGAGTGAACAAATATGACATGATATTTGACAGACGGCACTGACCAGAGATAAAATCAAAAAAGCGTTCTCAGGAAGTCATTTGTTTTGCATTATATAAAATAGTATAGTTAAAATATTTGTGTAAGAGAAGTAAACTGCATAAATTAACTAATTTAATAAGTTAAAGGAATACAGCGTTGATCTACTAAGGTATTGGAAGGAAGAAACCTTTAATTGTCGATTTTCTGTTTTAGATAAATCCAATTGTGTTGTTCTTCTTGTTTTAACGGAGTTACTAATCCCCGTTAGGATGGTAAGGGTCATTTGTGTAATGGGAGGCCCAATAAACGAGCTGTTTCGACGGGGTCGGACCAGAGGGAGGAAGGTGTTAGATGAGTAGGGTTCGTAGGGCATGCAAAGAGGTGGTCAGTATCATGCGGAGACTCGTTGCACACAGGACATACATTTGGTATGTCAGGGTCTATTCTGGATAAGTAGAAGTTTAACCTGCTACAATATCCAGAACGAAGTTGCGCTAGGGTCACTAGCGTTTCTCGCGGCAGCTGGAGCTCTTCGTCTGCTATGGGTGGTGATTTGACTCCAAGAACGCCATTCACGGAAAGGGAGTCGGTGAAGGTATTAATGGCTCCACTGTGAATGGCGGTCAGTACCTGTCGAAAGTTAGTTGCGTCCGAGGTCCGGTCGGCGTACTGTACGACGTCGTCGACTTAGTCGAGGAAAGACCTTTTGATGCTCCTGGGAGGCGGTTCCGCTCGCAGCAGATGGCTACAGGGTTGATTTCTACGAAAGCATCCCAGCAGGAACTGCTTGGAGAGGAGTTCATTATGCTCCTTAACTGGGAGCATAAGCGTCTCGCTGTGGAGGTGTTCAATGGGAGACATCAAAAGGCATCCCGTCGTGGTCCGGAGTGCAGTGTTCTGGCAGGTCTGAAGTTTCCTCATCTGCGTGCCACTGCATCCAGGCGACCGTATGGGTGCTGCGTAATTAAGTACCGGCCGGCCGATTGCCTTGTATGTTGCCAACAACGTTTCTTTGTCTTTTCCACATGTGCTGCCGGCTAGCGACTTGAGGATTTTGTTGCGGCTCTGTACCTTGGCGACAATCGCGGTCGTATAGGGAGAGAAGGAGCATAGACTGCCGAAAGTTACACCTAAAATCTTAGGATTATTGACAGTCGGAATTTTGACGCCAACGACTGCAATATTAAGTTCAAGTCTATACTCCTTCGTCCAGTTTGTAAATATGGTTGCTGTGGATTTGGTGGCGGTAAGTGTGAGGTTCCGTGCAGTGAGGAAACGAGAAAGGTCGGAGAGGTAGCTGTTTACCTTCGAACACATGCCATCGATTCCATTGCCCGACCCAATGTCGTGCAGTCATCAGCGTACGAGGTTATGAAAACCCCCTCTGGTGTGGGAGTTTCGAGATGTAGAAGTTAAACATTAGCGGGGAGAGGACACCACCCTGCGGAACCCCCTGCTTAATTCTTCTCAATTTAGATGTTTCGCCTCGAAATAGTACGGATGACTGACGACCGTTCAGATAGTTCATGGTCCACCTCTTTAGCCCTGGAGGGAGCGTAGTTTTTTCAATGTCCTGCAGTAGCGTTGTATGGTTGACCGTGTCAAAAGCTTTTGACAGGTCCAACGTTACGAGGATCGTTCTTTCGCAGGGTGGTTTCTGGTTGAGGTCACGAACTATCCGAGCGTTTATGACGCTAAATGCTGTGGTGGTGCTGTGCACTTTTCGGAAACCATGCTGGTGGCTGGCTAGGCTCAGGTGGTGAGTGAAGGTCGGGAGTAACAAGGCCTCAAGTGTCTTCACTACAGGGGAGAGGAGAGTTATCGGCCGATAAGTTTCCCCTTTGTTGGCGGGTTTCCCAGGTTTCAGTAGTGGGACCACTCTTCCGACTTTCCACACATCGGGTATTTGAAGAGTGGTCAGCGACAGGTTGAGAACCTTGGTGAGATATTTTACTCCCGTACTGCTTTAGCATTAGCATGTTGATTCCATCAGGGCCAATGGATTTGGAGGATTTCGCCTTGTTGATGACACCCTGAACCTCCTCATCGGTAAAAGTAAGTGGCGGGCCTTCGTTTGGCATTTTGCGCAGCCGTCGGTTAACACATCGTTTAGCTTTGTCTACCGGAGGGTGCAGTGTGAACTGCCGGCTAAAATAGCTCGCGCACTTCTTCGTGTCCGAAGAGGCATGACCATTGAATTGAACTTCAAATCGGTCGTCATGTCTCTTCGGGTTAGACAAAGCTTTGACAATAGCCCAAAGCTTACTCACACCGGTGGAGAGGTTGCAGGACGTCAGGTGCTCTATCCATTTCGTCCGCTTATGATGGTTTACCATACGCCGAATCTCCAAATTGAGATCCCTTATTCGGGGATCCCCGGGATCGGCATGGCGTAAGGTGTCGCGCTCGTTAGCTAAACCGGCTGCTTCGGCTGGGAAATTGGGGCGGATTTCCGCTATTCTTCCAGCCGGGATGAAGAGAGCGGTAACTTGTGCGATCACCTTGCGGAATTGACGTTCGCCAACGCATACGTCCGTAGGAATAGGTAGAGCGTTGAAGGTGCTCTCAGTAAATTCTGTGATGCCGACCCAATTAGCTTTGTTAAAGTTAATGAAGGTGCGGTTGTCCACAGAAACAAAATCAGGAGGCTTCTCGATCGAGATAATTATGGGCAGATAATTATGGGCTTCGTCATTCTTTTTGCTGAATGTCGAATCGTCAATCTGTTCCGCCAGCTCCATCCCCCTACGTTCATTTGACAGGCAGGAGTGCCAAAGATCGTGGTGCGCGTTAAAGTCGCCTAGTACCAAAGGGTTTTCACCACGAAGTAGCGCACCTATCTTCGGGTGATATCCTGTAGGCCAACATCTAACTGGGGGGATGTATATATTAAATATTTCGATCTCGACATCATCTGACCGGATAGCTATACCCTGACATTCTAGGGTAGTATCCCTGGGGTCGATGTCTTCATCGATTAGACGATATTGTTGTGCAATATGAAGGCTAGGCCACCACCATTATCTCGCTCGCGATCTATTACGTATCACGTTGAAACCGGCGCAACTCAGAAGATCTGAGCGCTGTTTAGCTTGGTTTCTTGGAGTGCAGCTATCGATACACTTTCCCGATTCATAAGTGCAACTATCTCCTCGCAGTCCGTTGCAGTTAAATTGAAGTAGCTGGGTTTGTCGCCGGTGTCCGTGGGTGAACCTGGGGGTGAGGGAGTGACGTGTGGGTGGTAGTTGTTGCAGCTGCAGAACCCGCAGGGGCGGTTGTCGCGCTGGGGTGTTGGTAGGCGACGCCACTGATGTGAGCTGCGGGGCAGACCATTGCAGCATGGGGCAACGTACGATTCACTCTACTCACGTGTGGTGCGCAGGCCGGAACATGCCGGGAAGTGACACCAGCCGGTGCAGGAGTTGCACTTGACTGATGTAACGTTCCGACGTATGACGGTCTGACACACGGAACAGACTGTGCGAGGGACCAAGAGCTGCTGGTTGGTTCTCGCATGCAAGGGGGGAGCTATGTTGCCTGATTGAGCTCCTAGGGACCGTGGAGCTATGTTGGACTCGAATTGTGTGGCGGCGCGGCGCGCGAACTATGTGTAGATTGCACAGCCGTAGAGGCTTGTGTCGCAGTATTGCGCAGGCAACATGGGGCCACGTAACGCGTGGTCCACTCCCTATGAGGCTTAAGGCCAGAACAGGTTTTAAGATGGTTCCATCCATTGCATGTATTGCACCTGACCGAGGTGGAGTTTGGATGGAGCCATTTTGCGCATACACAGCAGAAAAATTCCTCCGGGCCCGGGTTGGACTCGATGCCAGCACGAGTCAGGAGGATACGGACCAACCCTGCTGCAAGGCATTGCTCCGATGACGACAAACAGAAATTAGTACTCACCGATCCAAACGGGGTTAGATCGCCGAAAAAACAGCCCTTGGTCGGATAAAATCCGAGTCAATTCCGGTGCGTAGAACCGGCTGTCGTGGGAATTGAATCCAATTGTGTGTTATTCTCCAGTACCATCTCACATATTATCTATTCATACATACATCTCAAAAATTAGCATTATGTCAATGAGATTTTAGGAATAAATTTATTTCATTATAGTGATTTGAAAGTCCATTAACATTTCATATGGCTATACGAATATCTACATACATACATAATTTATTTACAAGGAGCATTATCATATTAAGTAAATTGCTTATTTGCTCAGCTTGTTTTTCTATAAGTTTTTCAATTCTTGACAATGCATCACCTTATTGTTTATATTATCATTTCCCACTACCTGAGCATAAGTTGGCTGATTGTTGTTGTGGTTTAAGTTATTTAATTAACCACTGGGCCTTATGAAGTTTGGCTGCCTATAATTGGACCAGCTATTTTGAGATTGGCTCTTATCCAAAACATTGGTAGCAGACTTTTTGTTGGACATAATTTTTTGATAAATTATGCAGCCTTTATAACTGGCAGCATGGTTGTCGAAACAATTACCACATTTAGCTGGAATGTTTTTGTTTTTTGGACAGTTGTCACTTGGGTGTTGTAGCGAACATTTAACACATTCCATTTTTTTATTGCAAAATGATTTTGTGTGGCCGAAATCATGGCAACGAAAACATTGAACGATATCGCTTACCTTCTTTGGTGATTCTATATTAACAACAGCGTTGCCAATATATTTTACGTTGTAAATTTCCGCGTTAGTATTATCTGGCTCAAGATCTAAGAAAACCATATTTAGTGCCTCCTTAGTAATGCGACTTTTTATGTTATTAACACCTCGAAAAGCATGCCCACGCAGCTCAACCTCGGCTTTAATTGTTTCCATTGGCGTAGTGTAATGAAGATTTTTGTTTACTACACGAAAGGCTCTGTCTTGCTTTAGTTGAAACATATGAAATTTAATATCATTTCTCATCACTTTGATGAGTTCTCTATATTTAACGACCGTCTTAACCATGATTCTTACATTACCATCACGTGGTGATTTATATCTGAATTCTTTGACATTAATTTTAGTTTTAAGATAACTTAATAGACCACTAATTTCACAGACGTCGCCTATAAAAATTGGTGGGGGTTTTGAAGTTTCCAGTATTTCACTCCGTCTTTATCTCATCAAGAGAAGCGTAACGTCGTCCTTTCATGGGCCTCTTCAGTTTAGGGAAGAAGAAAAAGTCACAGGGGGCCAGATCTGGGGAATACGGTGGCTGCGTCATCATTAGTGTGTTGTTTTTGGCCAAAAAGTCGCGCACAAGCAACGATGTGTGAGCAGGAGCGTTATCGTGGTGCAAAAGCCAATTTTTGTTCTTCCACAAATCCGGGCGTTTCTGGCGGATTGCTTCGCGCAAATTGCGCATAACTTGCAGGTAATACGAGTATTCCTTATTGACCGTTCTTTCCTGTGGCAAGAACTCATGATGCACCACGCCGCTGCAATCGAAGAAAACTGTCAGCAAACTGTCGCCATACTTTTTGAACACACCTCGTATATGTCTCATACTGTACAATTGGTACTATTGAGTATAAAAACATTCGACGCATGGTGACGTTTCATTTAAATCCGTTTATCTCGCCAAAAATGCCTCAACTTGACTGTCCAATAGAATCACGCTGAGCGGAATCATCTATATAGTAACTATAAGTTGCCCAAGTTACCCATTTCATTTTCGTCAATTTCTGTGAAGTTATACCTTATTCTGGAAAGTAAAGTGCCCAATTTTGAATATCTAAAATGGTAAGTATCGATATTGTTTCGATTTTACTGTTCATTTTTGTGCGTGGTGAAATTTCACTGACATTCAAACGAGTGTTTACATAAAAATTGGGGTTAGGTTTGTTTATTCAACAATAGTAGTAGCCAATTTTGCATATAGAACCCGAGTTTTAACTTGCCCTCGTCCTCGGAACCCGGCGATTCCCGACGATAACAGCTGGTCCGGAAACGCCTGGAAATCAGGCACGGAAATTTTCCCGGCTCTGTCGGGAAATGTTCCCGATTTTTATTCACATTTTGTAGAAAAAAAATATTCGGCCGGGTTCGAACCCTAGGCTGCGCAAGTGACCTGCCAGCTTAACCACTACGCCACGGGCGACTTTGAAATGTAGATCTCAAATATGATAGACCTTCGCTAAGCTGTTAAACCGGTTTGACAGACAATGAAGAAAATGAATATCCGAATGGAGAAATGCACTACGATAGGGACTGATGGATGTGCGGTCATGCTGTCAGATATCGAAGCAGTCAACGAAATTCGGAGAGAAGCAAAAAATGCTGTCATGACTCCGTGTTTCTCGCACAAACTCAACAACAGTATTTCAAGGTCAGTGAAAGTACGATTAATCGAAAACGTTGCCGGTGCCATACGAGAAGTCGACAAATTCTTCAAGAACTCATTTCCAAAACGTGTGACTGTATTAGCAAAGATACTTGGTGAAAAAATTGTCCAGTTATGTGAAACAAGATGGGTAGAGAGGCACAATGCTGACCTTCAATTTGTTGCGAAGTTACCGTTGATCATTGAAGCTCTGTCAAAAATCAGTGAGTGGAAGAACAGAGAAACAGCAGCAAAGCAACAATTCTCATATCGGCTTTGTGCAAGTTCGAATTTATCGTCTTGCTCTTCTGTCTCAGCGACATTCTATCGCTCACCCATTCGCTCAGCGTAGTTCTTCAAAAGAAAGCAATTGATTTGGCGAAGGCATCAAAAATGATTGGGAAGTTGCTTTCCACGTTGGAAAAAAATAGGTAAAAAGTTGATGAAATATTCCGATTGATTTATTCAGAAGCCAAGAAAATGGCGGAAAAACTCGATATTGACGAAGCAAAACCGAGAACATGTGGTCGACAAACGAAACGTGAAAATTACGACGTGAAAACTTGCAAAGATTACTACAGGGTCTCTGTCTACATAACTCTGCTGGATACCATCAAGGAAGATTTGGAAGCTCGTTTTTCACAAGGAATTTTGGATGGTTACCAATTGAGTGTGTTGCTCCCCGAAAAAGCAAGTCTTTTAAAAGAAAACGAAATCGATGATCTAATCGGATGCTTGATAGAAAGATTCGGGAATCTTCTGGATGATGAAAAAAGCGTACAAAAATTGAAATTCAAAGGTGAATTAAGCTACTGGCAATGTCACTGACAGCAGCAACAAAAAATTGAAGGCAGCGAAATTCCAACTTCTGCACTGGTAACATTAAGAAAATGTGATGTCGACATATTCCCAACAATCCACACCTATCTTCGACTATTCTGTACACTTCCCGTAACAAACGCGAGCTTTGAACGTTCTTTCTCTTATCTTCGCCGCATCAAAACATGGCTTGGGACGACCATGCTTCAAGAAAGACTAGTTGCTTCATATGCATCATGACATCGAAATCACCGCCGAAGAAGTCATCGAAAGATTCGCAAAACTTGGCAGTCATCGTTTTGCGTTATGAAACACGCAATGTAAAAGGATTTTTCTGTTTGAATTTTTAATAAAATGAGCCACTATGTAATGCATGGATATGGTTGACTTTTCGATTATAACCACTTTGTTTACCTAAAAATTGGAATTGATAATTTTTGTTCTGGTGTAGAGGTGTTCGAAGAAGCGCCACGCTCCGGAAGGCCTGTCGTCGAAAATTGCGATAAAATCGCTGAATTGGTCGAAAGAGACCGGCATAGTAGCAGCCGTAGCATCGGTCAAGAGCTGGGCATAAGACATTAAAAATTCGTTTCAATTTCAATAAAAAAAAATCAATAAAAATACCGCAATACTTTTTTGACAACCCATTATTATGCAAAAGTATAAAAATGCATGCAAATAGCTAGGCATGTAAATAATTGTATTCAACTGTAAATTGGTGTTAGTATTAAAATAATTCAAATATAACCAAGTTTATTTATTAAATTTCAGTATCTATCCCGGTTTTCGACTCATTTACATAAATAGGTGAATTATTTCAAACTCTTGCAACATATTGCTACAGAGTACAATAGTTTTGTTCGCCTAACAGTTGTATGTATCACCTAATACTAATCGAGATAGATATAGCGTTATATATTTATAAAAGATCAGGATGATGAGACGAGTTGAAATCCGGATAAAAGTGGGAGTGGACCCACCCTATAATAACTTCGAAGTACATACATATGTATATTCTAAACCACTAAAGCTATAACAGCCAAATTCGCCTAGCGCAAACATTATAAAAACTCCTACCGTCAGTGTGAAAAAGGATGAAATTGAATATAACCCCGCTCACTCTCCATATAACGATACTGTTGAAAACTTCTAAAAGCGCCATAAATCAATAACTATATACGCCAGAGATATTAAGTTTTACACGTGAGATGGTATGTGGGGGCTTTAATGAAGTAAAATCCGGTGAAAACTGGAAGTGAGAGAGCAATTGCTAAACGTCAAAACCACCTAAACTTTGACAGTTGATCGAGTTCAGGAGGTTTTGACGTTTGGCAATTGGAAACGAGCGATGGCCAGATTGAAATTTTACCAAAAAAATATGTAAACGGAAGGATTAGTTGCATCGTTCAAGACCACTTATAAAAATGAAAAACAATGAAGATTAAATAAATTTGTGAAATTGAAAGGTATTTGATTGTAATTTGAAGCATCATACTTTTATTTTCAATGGAAAATGATTAAAAACGTTTAATGATTGAGAGCTAACAAGCTTAAATCCAATTATTGGGCATTGAAAGGACAAAAGTCAGTTGTTATAATATTTTTTAAAAAGATTTAAATAGTTTCTCCATATAATAAATAACCACTATTCAGTAATTTTTATACGTAATAAATGTTGGGTGTTGGGTTAATAAATGCCCAACAATTGTTATTTTGTTCAATCTGGCCATAATGGAAAATGTTATAAAAAACGCTAATTTTGAAGCGCTCTCACGCTGGGATAAGTTTAACAACCCTTTATTCCTGGAAGCAATATTAGCATTGCAATATTGCACGAAATGCAAAAATCCTATACCAAAATATGCAATAGTCAAAAACAGCGCAATGCAGAGACAAGAATATCAGTTTAATGTATGGGTTTACGTATTATGACAGGGTTGCAATTATTTTCCTACGCCTCAATGCAAAATTAATATGGGTTCTACAGACATTGCCGGATTGCAAAAGTTGGCAATCTTGGCACCTTTGGACCTTATTATTATTACACTTTTTAATATCGTCCAAGTTAAAATAAATTGGTAAAATCATTTATTCGAATTTCTTTAGACACATTAGGGGGATTCTCGTGCAATGGTACCACATTATAAGAGCAAGATAATTCCTCTAATATTTGGTACTATAACTCCACATGTCAATTAGTGGCTTAAAACTCTTTATAATAGCCCTACATCTAAATTCAAAACTAATGTACTGAACTAATAGTTCTAGACCCTACTAAATATTCTTTTAACTTATCGTAATTTTCTGTGGAATAACAACATTTTGGAAATTTCATAATAGGGGGATTCTCTTGCTCTTGCAAAGCCCTTGCACGGTGCACGAATTGCAGAATTTTCCTCTTGGAAGAACGGCATAACAACAAACACACGCAGAAAATTATTTGCAATGGCTGTAAATTATGTCAGACCAAAACCCATGTTTATTTTCGTGCAATAACACGTAAAAAAATAATTGCAACCCTGTGCTAGCTGTCATTTTACTTAAATACATATTTTGAGGTTAAATTGATGAGAAAGGTAAATTTTAAATCGATTTTATAATTTCTATTTAAATTATAAATATTTGTAACAGTTTTTTTTTGTTAAGAATGAATGCAGAATATGCGCCAATTCACAATAGCCATGCACAATAGTCATTTACAATAAATTGACCCAATCAGCCGTTCATATATCACAAGATTATGCAATGGGTGCTCTCGTGCCCTTGTATATTTCGGTATAGGAGTTTTGCAATCTGCAATCTTGCAAGAGCAAGAGAATCCCCCTAATACATTATATTATATGAACGGGTGATACGGTCAATTTATTGTGAATGACTATTATGCATGGCTATTGTGAATTGGCGCACCTTCTGCATACATTTTTAACAAAAAAACTGTAACAAATCTTTTTAATTTAAATTGGAATTATAAAATCTATTTAAAACTTACCTTCCTCAACAATTTAACGACGTAATATGTCTTTATGTAAAATGACAGCTAAAACAGAGTTGCAATTATATTTTGCATGACATTGCACGCAAATATACATGGGTTTTGGTCTGACATATTTTACAGCTATTGCAAATAATTTTCTGCGTGTGCTTGTTGTTGTGCCGTGTGCACCAAGACAAAATGTATGCAATTCTTGCACCGTGCAAGGGTTTTGCAAGAGCAAGAGAATACCCCTATTATTTCATTAACATGTCAAAGTTTGTATAAATATATCTGACTGTAGACACATGATAAGCAAATAAACTCAGATATGTTATATACGAACGTCAACTCGACGTCAATCTGACATTTTCTCGTTGCCACCCAAAGTGTACAGTTTTTTATACCTTTGGTTTTTAGTTATTTTCGCAGAGTTATTTGCAATAAATTAAATACATCCTTTTTTGAAGGAAGCATAAAAGTAAATCCTAAAATAAAACGGTGCAGAATTAATAATTTTCAGAAAAAATATAAATGAAGTGTAGTGTAAGTGTACATACGAAACAAAAAATGTGTACATGAAATCAAAATTTTGAGCAATTTTTGGAACATATCACGAAAAACCTAAAAATATAGGATACAAATTTGCAGTGAATCAAAAGAAAATAAAATAATAAAACGAGATCAGGCTTTTGCGAAAATTTTTAATATAATCCACTGAAATATTCACATTTGTCAAAAAGATCCTTTTGCATGCAATTATTCATCATAACTTCTGAATCACACCCTAAAAAGATAAGAAGAGTAGCGTGTGGTTTGCAACAAACCCATACTTGGCAATCAATGAATAGTGAAAATATATAATCAAGTTTAATATTCCGGCTATTATTCCTCTAAAATTTACGCTGCGAATACACATAATAAAAGTCTAACAATCGAATCGACGGAAAATAATATTCATTTATTTCTTCTTTTTAACATTTTCATCGAATCTTAATGTGTGTACATATGTATGTGGTTACGTTATACCCTTAAGTACAAAGCAGTTGCTTAATTCGAAGACTACTTACTTAACTCTCCTATACAATAAATATATCAATTTGGATCAAAGAAATCTATAAAGTAAGTGAAGTGGTACAATATTTAATTAAACATAAGTATATACGGGAAACTTTAATAATTTAAGCTCAAATGTAATTAATTCGGAATGCGTTTAGGCCTTATAATTTTGGAAATTGAAAGGTAAAATTTCGGATTAATTTTTTGAATATCATTGTAAAAATTTGCTTTACCTTACGGATACTACACGCTATAGTTTCATCAACATCACAAAATAAGGTAATGATGTACAAACTGATATGCATAGCTAGTTCTAATTCTAAATTTCTACAGTTACTATGTTTGCGAGTTTGCAAAAACCTACATTTATTCATTGAAGAGGAAATTATTACGTAAATATGATATTAAAATGGTAGATTTTTTATAAATTTTACATATGTACGTTAACTGTTTATCTTGATATTGTTTGAACACAAAATATAACCGAATAATCGTAAATCATAGGTTTTTAAAATTATTGTTTGTAAACATATATACTATACTTAAATATACGATGATATATTAATTTAGTATACGTTATATACATATATCTTACGTCTAAACTACCTATATATTGATAAAAAATAAATGGCTTATATTATATTCAATTATATTATTTTAGGATTCAGTCGGTTGTATCGTTACATACATCCATACCATAATTGAACGAAATTCAATATCTTAAAGTATATTGAACGGAAATGCGACCAGCTATACAACCTGGTATACGTGTAGTACGTGGACCAAATTGGATATGGCAAAATCAAGGTATGTTAAAATTTAGAAATTTTAACTAAAATATTAATGAATTTTGAAATGAAAATTACAATGGAGACATAGACCCGACTGTCGAAAGAAAAAAATGTAATATAGTATATTATATCGAATTAATTTTCTGAGTCCAAGACTGATATGGTAAACAAATTAAGCCAAACCAATTAAAATTCGTGATGAAAATGTGTATTGATTCTTTTTGTATACCGTACATCTTTTATTGCATTATGGATGTGTACAAAATCAAGTGAATGATTTCTTTGACATTAAACATAATGATATCAAAATGTTAAAATTTGTTTGAAAAAATATAAGTTACTATAACACACTCAAAGTTTAATTACTAGAAAATGCAGTAAAATTATGTTTAATTGCAATTTTCTAATGAAAACACTGCGAATAAACCTAAGACCGAGTTATATACCTTTCATTGTTACTCTTAAAAGTGTCAAATTTTTTATATATTTAAAATTATTTAAACAAAAAAAATAGTAGTCAAATGTTAATATCAATTTTTTTTTAACCAATATCTATTTTATAAATACATATACATATATCTAAATCTATTGGTATAGTCTTTACGACCTTATTTACTGAAGGCCGCGTTTTTCTTTAATTCATCTGTTTAATGTTCTGCGCCTGTAAGGTACATATACATACATATGTACGTACATATAAAGTATGTGTAATATATACAACACCTTTAAATTTAGTGCGTCTGTACAAGAGTTTATTTTAATCAATATACATACAGATGTAGCACGCGACTATATATTAAAGTAAACATTGTTATATTTAAGATCAAATGTATATTATTTTTTTATATACATACATATGTATGTACATATGTATATACTTACGCAGTAAGAGCTGTAATTATCACCATAGCTACGAAGATGCATGTGTGTTGTTGTTGTTGATGCCGCTACATCAATACATTGCCCGTCGTCAATATCATGCTACCATCAGCGTACGAGGTGACGGAAATTCTCGTTCCCACGACAGCAGGGTCTTAGTAGTCTTAGTAGTGGAAAAGGACTGTCAACTCGGCATTCCTCGAAATTACTTCCGGAATAATTTCTGGCGCTTCAACAACAAGAACAACTTGGTAATTCCCTCGGGTGGTTTAGAGAGTTTCGAAATGTAGAAATGGGGAAAAAACACCACCCTACAGGATGCCCTCTTTAATCCTTTTCGATTTAGAGTTTTGATCTCAAAACTGTACGAATGTTTGTCGACCGCTAATTCATATATGCACTGTGGTGTTATTTGGCGAGGCCACTGTGGGGTGTTGCAGGAGCATATTGCTGTAGTACCGGGCCACGTATGACACACTCCACTCACTCCAGAACACGTCGTGAAGTGACATCACCACTTATGACTTACTGACATACGGAACAGTTTGTGCGAGGAACCAGTAGTTGCTGGCCTTTGCTGGTTGTCGCAGTCACGTAACTTCCTGTATCTTAAGGCCTGAGCAGATCTTAAGATGGCTCCATCCCTTCCATGTATAACACCTAATCGAGGTGGACTTTGGATATAGCTTTCTAGCGCAAACGCAGTAGAAAAATTCCTCCGGGTCTGATTTGGACTCAATGCCAGCACGGGCCAGAAGGATGACCGCATGACATGAAAGCCGGAAAATATTAAAGTGTATAGAATAATACATTTTTATAAGGTTCCTGCGGAATCGACATGCATCGACGATGACTTCCGTAGGAATGAGTAGTGTCGACACAGTTATCTTTATTTAATTTAACTACGTTACGATTATCCGCAGAAATAAAGTCGATATATTTCTCCCTATAATTATAAAGGCTCAGCGTTGAGAATATTGTTTTCCGTATTCTCTTATGCATTAGAATCGGTCTTACAGCCTATTTAGAGGTAGAGATGTAAGTGATTATAGCATGCGGCATGTAAACCATATTGCACACCATAGTACGTACTGTATGAATAATTATCTACATTTGAACATATCTCAAAAATATGCTATATGTGTATGTTTTTCAAAAGTGCCAGAGTGTAAAAACACAAACAATTTGAAGCATCACGCCTCACATTCATTCGCATTTTGTTGGGGACGCATCCTCGCGTTGTACAAAAAAAATACAAACACGCGCCCATTTCTATTTTTGGAGTTTAGTTGGCAGATACCACAACTTTTACGCAGGAATGTTTCGATATGATAAGGAGACCAGAAGAGCAGAATGACAGAATACTTTCTTTGTGTGTACTGTGAGTTATAAATAAGGGAAATGGAGGAAAATGCTGCGACTGAAACAATCTTTGGTATTAACTCGAAAAGGAAGTTTATTATCCCCTTGATATATTGAATAATTCCGAAAATACTTTTATATACATTCATATACATATACATATGGCTATACATATGTACATATGTACTCGTATTTAAATTTAAAGGAATGTTCTTGCATATAAGAAGAAAAAGTGTTGTTAAAAGACTTCGGCAGATCGTTTTATTTCTTCGTCTAAGTAAACCTCTAATTGAGATCAGCCGATACTGCGAACGAAATACCAAAAAGTTTACATAAAGAATACAGTCATGAAAATTAAAATTGCTGTATGTATTGTTGAAATTACTTTTTATTAAGTTATAATAATAATTACTGAGTTGTGATACTACCTTCAGGCAATTAGGGATCATAGAGTTTCCCCCACTTCCGGGGAGGCGAATTTTTACAAAAATTTAAAGAAGCAACAATTTTATTTTCAAATTTAATAGTCAAAATTTAAATTTAAGTGATAATCCTAAAACTAGAGTTAAAAATTGATACAATTTAAATCGTTTGAATGTATTAATTAGCCGACCAGGGCTCTGGAGTATTGAACTTCTTCTTCTTCTTTATTGGCGTAGACCCCGCTTACGCGATTATAGCCTAGTTAACAACAGAGCGCCAGTCGTTTCTTCTTTTCGCTACGTGGCGCCAATTAGATATTCCAAGCGAAGCCAGGTCCTTCTCCACCTGGTCCTTCCAACGAAGTGGAGGTCTTCCTGCTTCCCCCGGCGGATACTGCGTCGAATACTTTCAGAGGCGGAGTGTTTTCGTCCATTCGGAGTATTGAGCGCCATGTAGAAAATGAAGTTCGAGATGAAAATTCTAAAACAATTTCCTTTTTTCAAATTTTAATTATATTCTTGGGAACAGAATATTAAGTTCACAACGATTTGGACAGCTCAAAAGATACATTGGAGACCACCTTACACCTCCCTTAGATCTTTTCTAACTAAAATGCTCATTTGTTGGTTCCGCCAATATCGCACAACAAGAGCATATAGCTGCGATTCAAACTGACCGATTCAACTCAATCCTTCTATGGAAAACTTTTTTATATGACAATGTATCATCCCAGAAATTGGAAAAAATTATTATCACGGGCGCCGCTAAACCTTCAAACTTTTTGTTTAGATCAGACCAATATAGCATATAGGTAGTTGCAATTTAAACTGACCAATCAAAATAAAGAAAAAAAACGTTTATGGTACAAAAAAGGCACCTGTGAAGGGTATTATAGTTTCGGTGCAGCCGAAGTTAACGTTTGTTCTTGTTTTTTATTATTCAATCAATAAATAATCAATTTTAAATTAAAAATGTAAAAATTATTGGCCAATCGTCTATAACGGCCGCAAGCCATCAGTCAATATTAATATGAATATACTTGTGTATTGTCTATAGCTCGGGTATTTTCATGTTCAGTACTGGGAAATATTCCTGAGTAATAGCATTGTAGTACTATCAAATTGAAGTCATTTTCAATGAAATAATTACAAAGTGTTTTCGTTGGTGCCAATTATATAATCGGAACTGTACGTACACATACAAATAGTATACCTATGTATGTTTGTATATAGCGGAAATCCGTGTGCAGTGTTCACTTGGCAATGCTGGAGTTTTCGGATGTACTCTATGCGTATTTGTATATAGAATTTAATTTTATGCCGTGTAGATACAAAACATCTGCTGGAAGCGCGATTTTTTATAAATAGCAGCGCGTGTAATTAAAAATACCTGAGTATGTGTGCATATGCACACAATTAGAGCATCGTTTATAGCCATTATATGCATACTTTTGTACATATGCACTATATATATCGTATCCCCCGCCCTATTCGAATGTGAAATTCTAAAATCATTCTTACAACAACTCTATTCTCTTCCGATAGACAACGGAGAAGGTCACGTTGGCACTGTCTGTGAGATTGGGCGCTCTGGATCGACACACTCACCAGAAAATACAGTTGTAGTCAATTGGGATTCTGGACACCGAACAAATTATCGTGTTGGTTACCAAAATCAATACGATTTGATTATCGTTGATAACGCGCAAGTTGGTAAGTAACAAACAATTGTCATTTCATTTTCTCAATTTAATACTTCGATAGAGAATTGATAAAACGGAGCAAGTTTTTAAAGTCGTAAGTACCTATGATAGTGAAAATAAAACTCGGACCTTTGCTAAATTATTATTATAATTATATTTTATTTTATTATAATAAATAATTATCGGCTATAATCGCGTAAGCGGTGTCTACGCCAGTAAAGAAGAAGAATAAATTTTGAAGAAAGAATGTTTACTGATCTTAGTTATGAATAATTTACACCACTTTGTAGCAAAATGGAGCTCAGATATAATGATAGAAATATGAGAATTTCCATATCAGTATTTATGAAAGATTAAAAATATTTATTGGGTCTATAACTAAATAAGTGCTGTTTGTTAAGAGTTGGTGTAACTTTGTTTCAATATTTCGAACATGCGTTGGAAAGCTACTCTTTGGGCGTCTTTTTCTGTATTAATGTGAAGAATAAACAACAAATATTCAAATATGCCGAACTCTGTGGCTGAAAAGTGGATTTTTGCATGAAGTTATTCACCAATAATTTAACAAAATGAAAACCTCAGCCTTCTGCCTACCAAATTTTCCAGACGATGCAGATCGCCCACACTTTAATAAGATTTAATTCAGAACATCAAAATCTAAGAAAAGAATATCACATAAGGGTATGAAAAATTGGTTTGATTAATTCTTGGCCACCAAACTGACGCAGTTCTTTTGTTTTTATTTAGTTATAGATCCAATACGTTACTGAATGGAGTTTTGAGAAAAAATCTGTTAAGGAAAATTTCTCATTAATAAAGAAGTACAACATTGCCAATATTAGTTACATAACTGTTTTAATGTGTTTGAATAAATGTAAAACACTTATCTATATTTTTTCTTAATATATTCTAGGCGTACGTCATTCGAATGTGGTTTGTGATGGCTGCTCAAAGCCCGGCATAGCTGGCATTGTTTTTAAATGCGCTCAGTGCTCTAACTACCATCTCTGTGCTAATTGCTACGGCGCTGATCTGCACGATACGGATCATACGTTTATACGTTACACAACACCGACGTCACTTGGGTATGTTTTGAATGCTACACCTGACCATATTTTAATATCTATTGTTTTCGAATTGTATATTATCAGTTAGGATTGTATTATTTCTTAATCCTCGTTTAATGCTAGTTCCTTTGCACTATGCAGACATGCATATACTTTCTTCTTCTTCTTAATTGGCGTAGAAACCGCTTAAGCGATTATAGCCGAGTTAACAACAGCGCGCCAGTCGTTTCTTCTTCTCGCTACGTGGCGCCAATTGGATATTCCAAGCGAAGCCAGGTCCTTCTCCACTTGGTCCTTCCAACGGAGTGGAGGTCTTCCTCTTCCTCTGCTTCCCCGGCGGGTACTGCGTCGAATATTTTCAGAGCTGGAGTGTTTTCGTCCATCCGGACAACATGACCTAGCCAGCGTAGCCGCTGTCTTTTAATTCGCTGAACTATGTCGATGTCGTCGTATATCTCGTACAGCTCATCGTTCCATCGAATGCGGTATTCGCCGTGGCTAACGCGCAAAGGACCATAAATCTTTCGCAGAACTTTTTCTCTCGAAAACTCGCAACGTCGACTCATCCGTTGTTGACATCGTCCAAGACTCTGCACCATACAGCAGGACGGGAATTATGAGTGACTTATAGAGTTTGGTTTTTGTTTGTCGAGAGAGGACTTTGCTTCTCTCAAGTGCCTACTCAGTCCGAAGTAGCACCTGTTGGCAAGAGTTATCCTGCGTTGGATTTCTAGGCTGACATTGTTGGTGGTGTTTACGCTGGTTCCAAGATAGACGAAATTATCTACGACTTCAAAGTTATGACTGTCAACAGTGACGTGAGTGCCAAGTCGCGAATGCGACGACTGTTTGTTTGATGACAGGAGATATTTCGTTTTGCCCTCGTTCACTGCCAGACCCATTTTCTGTGCTTCCTTGTCCAGCCTGGAGAAAGCAGAACTAACGGCGCGGGTGTTGAGGCCGATGATATCAATATCATCGGCATACGCCAACAGCTGTACACTCTTATAGAAGATGGTACCTTCTCTAATTAGTTCTGCGGCTCGAACTATTTTCTCCAAAAGCAGGTTGAAAAAGTCGCACGATAGGGAATCGCCTTGTCTGAAACCTCGTTTGGTATCGAACTGCTCGGAGAGGTCCTTCCCGATCCTGACGGAGCTTTTGGTGTTACTCAACGTCAGTTTACACAGCCGTATTAGTTTTGCGGGGATACCAAATTCAGACATCGCGGGATAAAGGCAGCTCCTTTTCGTGCTGTCGAAAGCAGCTTTGCAATCGACGAAGAGGTGGTGTGTGTCGATTCTCCTTTCACGGGTCTTTTCCAAGATTTGGCGCATGGTGAATATCTGGTCGGTTGTTGATTTTCCAGGTCTGAAGCCACACTGATAAGGTCCAATCAGTTTGTTGACGGTGGGCTTTAATCTTTCACACAATACGCTCAATAGAACCTTATATGCGATGTTGAGGAGGCTAATCCCACGGTAGTTGGCGCAGATTGTGGGGTCTCCTTTTTTATGGATTGGCCATAGCACACTTAAATTCCAATCGTTGGGCATGCTTTCGTCCGACCATATTTTACAAAGAAGCTGATGCATGCACCTTATCAGTTCTTCGCCGCCGTGTTTGAATAGCTCGGCCGGCAATCCGTCGGCTTTGTTGTTCTTCAGGCGGGCAATTGCTATTCGAACTTCTTCATGGTCGGGTAATGGAACGTCTGCTCCATCGTCATCGATTGGGGAATCGGGTTCTCCTTCTCCTGGTGTTGTGCGCTCACTGCTATTCAGCAGGCTGGAGAAGTGTTCCCTCCATAATTTAAGTATGCTCTGGGCATCAGTGACTAGATCACCTTTGGGGGTTCTACAGGAATACGCTCCGGTCTTGAAACCTTCCGTAAGCCGCCGCATTTTTTCGTAGAAATTTCGAGCATTACCCCTGTCGGCCAGCTTATCAAGCTCTTCGTACTCACGCATTTCAGCCTCTTTCTTCTTCTGTCTACAAATGCGTCTCGCTTCCCTCTTCAACTCTCGGTTGCATCTCATCCCATCCCGCACGTGTAGTGGTCGATCGTAACGTTGCGAGGTAGGCAGCCTGTTTTCTCTCCGCTGCGACACGGCACTCCTCGTCGTACCAGCTGTTCTTTTGCACTTTCCGAAAACCAATGGTTTCGGTTGCAGCTGTAATACGCAAGGAGTTTGAAATGCCGTCCCACAGTTCCCTTATACCGAGTTGTTGACGAGTGCTCTCAGAGAGCAGGAGTGCAAGCCGAGTAGAAAATCGTTCGGCTGTCTGTTGTGATTGCAGCTTCTCGACGTCGAACCTTCGCTTGTGTTTGGTGGCGCGCGTTTTTTGCCGCACAGAGGCGGGTGCGAATCTTAGCTGCAACAAGATAGTGGTCCGAGTCGATGTTAGGACCTCGGAGCGCACGCACGTCTAAAACACTGGAGACGTGTCTTCCGTCTATCACAACATGATCGATCTGGTTGGTAGTTTTTCGATCCGGAGACAGCCAAGTAGCTTTATGTATCTTCTTATGCTGGAATCTAGTACTACAGATAACCATATTTCGGGCCCCGGCGAAGTCAATCAGCCTCAACCCATTTGGGGATGTTTCGTCGTGGAGGCTGAATTTACCGACCGTAGTGCCAAATATACCTTCTTTGCCCACCCTGGCGTTAAAAGTCGCCAAGCACGATTTTGACATCGTGGCGGGGGCAGCTCTTCATAAGCGCTCCAAGCGCTCATAGAAGGCATCTTTGGTCACATCGTCCTTCTCTTCCGTCGGGGCGTGGGCGCAAATCAGCGATATGTTGAAGAACCTCGCTTTGATGCGGATTGTGGCTAGACGTTCATTCACCGGAGTGAATGATAGTACTCGGCGGCGGAGTCTCTCTCCCACCACGAATGCCACACCAAACTTGCGCTCCTTTATATGGCCACTGTACTAAATGCCACAAGGACTTACTTGTCTCTGTCCTTGTCACTTCCATCGCATTTCTTGGACGGTGGAGATGTCAGCCTTTGTCTTTACGAGGACATCAACCAGCTGGGCAGCGGCACTTTCCCAATTAAGGGACCGGACATTCCAGGTGCATGCCCTCAATTCGTAGTCCTTATTTCGTTTGCCATGGTCGTCATCAAAAGGGGGGTCTCTCATCCGAGGCTGGTTGTAGCTCTTCACTGGGGGTGTTTTTTACGTGGCGGGTCCCAAACCCAGCGCACAACCCTTGCCGAAGGGAATGTTTCGCCTTCTCACTTTAGCTCGCCTTCGAACGGATGTTCTTAGGCTACCCAGAGGATACTTGGTCAAAGACCGGAAGTAGTGAGCTGCTTGAGCCATGTGTAAAAGAATCGTTTCTGGCCACTCCCAAGTGAATGGCGATCAGAGAACTTTCCTCACTTGCGTGAACTTCTACACATGACTCCATCCTCCATGCATATACTTTACTTATAATAATAAATAAATAAAAAAATAAGTAAAAGAAATACAAACTTATAAAGAATGTATTATTCTAGGCACTTTAAAGAATATCAAAGATTGAAGTGCAAACGGTTCATCTAAAAAGAAACAACTTTGTACACTTATTGTCTTAGTTCTTTTTATAGTAGAATTCTCTTGAAGTCTAGAATAAATTTAAAAAGTTTAAAACTTTTTAAATTGTTGCATGAAATTTAATTTTTGTATATTAACTGTGCGAATTCAATTTACTTTAAGTGTTCGCCTGCCTCCAAGAAAGAATTCCAAACGCATTCAACTAAAAGGTATATTCATTGGAGCAAAAGTTGTACGCGGCCCTGATTGGGAGTGGGGCCAACAGGACGGTGGTGAAGGTAATTTTTTGAACTGTGTCTATACATATACAATGTATTATACATATATATTTTTTGCAATTACAAAGGCATGTGTTGTACAACTAATATTTTATATATATTCTGAAAGGTAAAACCGGGCGTGTTATGGAAATTCGTGGTTGGGACAATGAGTCTTGTAGAAGTGTAGCAAATGTTTCTTGGGTCACTGGTTCAACGAATGTCTACCGCTTAGGTCACAAGGGTAACGTCGACCTAAAGTGTACTTTTCCGTCAATTGGAGGTTATTATTACAAAGACCACATGCCTGTATTGGGTAAGTAGCTCATACATTCACAAAAATAGGTTTAGTTGTGCATAATACAATCTTTTTTATAGGACAACCTGAAGAGCAACAGCCTGTGGTGCCTACTGGAAAGCCATCATTCTCAGTCGGTGATCGCGTAAAGGTGTGCCTTGATGTTGATGCTTTGATGAAACTGCAACAAGGTCACGGTGGGTGGAATCCCCGAATGGTAGAACAGTTACCAAAATTGGGCGCCGTCCATCGCATTACCGAAAAGGGTGACATACGGTAAATGTCTGATAGATTGGCTTATGCATTGAGAATAATTCGAATTTAAATTCAACTTTCAGAGTACAATACGATAATTGTCCTAATCGTTGGACATTTCATCCGGCTGCACTGGTTAAGGTTATATCTTTTCGCGTTGGCGATCTAGTGACTATTATAAACGATGCGAACAAAGTGCAGCAGCTGCAAAAAGGACATGGCGAATGGATTGATCTTATGCGTTATGTAAGCATGTAAAAATTATACTCAGAACAGGATATATAAAATTTACCACTAAGTTTGTAACATTCAAAAAAAAAATCCGATACCCTAAAATATATAGTATATATAACTGATCAGCGTAACAAGCTGAGTGACTTTAGCAATGTCTGTCTGTATATACGCGACCAGTCCATAATTTTTGAGATATCGATCTATAATTGTTCTTGAATGAAAACTTTTGAATTTGACGAAATATCTTAAAAAAATTTCGCACGGATTATTGTTTCAGAAAATGACACAATCCGCTGTCATACAAACTGAACGATCAAAATCAAGTTCTTATATGGAAAATTTGTGTATCTGACAAGGCACGTTTATTATCTAAGGTATCGGTACAATCTTCGAACAATTTGTTTAGATCGAACCACTATAGCATATAGCTGCCATACAAACTGGGTGATCAAAAGCAAAGTTCTTTTATGAACCTTTTTTATATGTGAAGATACCTTTCATAGGTTCATAAGTCTAGGTTCAATGCAACCGGAGTTCATTTTTTCCTTGCTTTTTGCTGAATTATTGATTTTTTAATTGAATGCAACTTATCATAGTTGCAGGGAGGAAGATGAGGTAGAAACATGTAGACACAAAGTCTCCTACTTCACTTGACTGTTCAGCTTTTGCCAGATTAAGGTTGAAGCAACTCGGTTACCATACTCTCATGATCCCGGCGAATTGCCTGGAGTAGATATCAGCCAGCTCAATAAATTTGTGGGCGCATCTAGCCGCTTTGCAGATATACGACGGTCGTTTTGATCCGTACTTAGAAGTTCTAGACATCACTATGGGCTCTACACAAATATCAACATATTTACCTAACCTAACCGAACCCAATTAATTAATTTATTTCTTTTATTTTTATTATTAATATATTTTAATTTAAAAATATAAGTACTGAATCACTCTTAAATTCTAAACTATTTTAACATTCATTAAGATTTATGCACATGTCATTAAAAAGCCAACTCCTAAAATTTTTACCCAATCCATTGTTATTGGCTCTAAATTCATAATTCAAAAATTATCATTTTAGGCTTTGGGAAAGCGTTGTAAAGTGATAAAAGTATATTCGGATGGCGACTTGCGTATTCAACAACTCGATGATGGATTCGAATGGACACTAAACCCGAAGTGCGTACATTTGGAACGATCACCTTTAGCTACGGCGGCAGAACGATCAAATAGTATGATGGACCTGAGCCATAGGCGCATTGATCATGTAATGACACCGCTATCGGGCCTGTCTGGCACTTCTGTTGCCGATAAGTTGGTGCGTGAGGCGGCTCAAGGTCATTTAGATTTTGTAAAACAATACTTGGACGCCCATCCGGAACAAGTGAATGTGATGAGTGGAGGCAAAGCTTGTGTACAAGTGGCTGCCCATCAGGGTTATGTTGATTTAGTTAAATATCTTATAGCCAAAGGTGCCAATGTGAATGTTGTAGACAAAGAGGGCGATTCTGCACTACATTATGCTGCCTTCGGTAATCAACCCGAAACCATGCGGGTTTTACTACAAAATGGAGCTGATATAAATTTTCTCAATTCGAGTCACTGCTCAGCATTGCATATATGCGCACACAAGAAGACGCCACACTGTGTACGTGAACTACTGCAATTTGGAGCCGATGTGAATATTCAAGATTCGTACGGTGATACAGCTTTGCACGATGCCATCGGCAAGGAAAACTCCGAAGTTGTAGAACTGCTTTGTAATGCGCCAAACTTAGATTTTTTCATAAAAAATAATCGCGGATTTAATGTGCTGCATCATGCTTCGCTTAAGGGCAACGTTGTGGCGGCTAAACGCATACTGCAGCTGGCACGACAACTAGTCAATGTTAAAAAGGATGATGGTTTTGCCGCTCTGCATTTGGCCGCTCTCAATGGTCATGCGCGCGTTGTTGAAACACTGGTAATCGAGGGACTTGCAGAGATTGATATACGAAATAACCGACGACAAACTCCATTTCTCTTGGCAGTTTCCCAAGGACATGCGTCTGTAATTGAACGTCTTGTTTCGCTCCGTTGCGATATTATGGCTCGTGATGAAGACGGCGACAATGCGATGCACTTGTGTGTTATTAAAAAAACTAATTTGCAACAGGCAGCCGAACCGTCTGGAGAAGACTCACCGAAAATACGATCTATATATGATAACCTTTCACACATCCTCGATGATCGTCTCATGTATTCAATTCTATGTTACTTGTCATCTTGTGGCTGCCGTGTGGAACAAAACAATAAGGGTACCAACATTTTCGATTGGATTACAAATAAAGATATGAAACAGCTGATTTTGAGATATCAATGTCAAATAGGTGCCACAACATCGTCATCGTCAACGACTAACGAAGCAGCCACCTTAAATTCGGCTGGTGAGATGGAAAACAATATTCAGGCACTTAATTTGAATACAGATAATGATGGTGCAACAGCTGGAGCTTCTGCAACAGTAGTGCATAGCAACAATGCTGCTGATATCATCACAGATGTTTCGCAACCGAATACTTTTAATCAGATACCAACGCCTCATTGCAGTACTCCAACTCATCACGTTGAGAACTCAACTGACGAACCAGCAGGCGCAAAGAAATTGAACTCCGATCGACAAGCCCAGGCTAATCCAGTAGTTGGTGGCAATAATGTGTTGGACACACAACAGTACGTACATATGACGCCGATTCCTTCTACTTCAGGTGCCACACAATTAACTGGGAATCGCAAAGTATCGCGTAATCGTATCGAAGGAGCTGCGGCGCCCAAAGCAAGTCCCAAAGCGACACCTCCACCGCCACCACCCACTAATGTGCCCTTCCATATTGGTCCACAGGAGTGCATAGTTTGTGATGAAAAGTTACAGCTAATTAAATTCGAGCCGTGCCAACATCAAATTTCTTGCGAAGAATGTGGCCTGCGTATGAAGAAGTGCCTGCGGTGCGGCGTACAAATAGAGCGACGCATAGCTGCCGGTGGGCGTGTTGTATTCAGTTCTGATCAGACGCGCGTACCCTCAGCAGATCGTTTGCGATATCTGGAAAACAAAATACAGGAATATGAGGAAACACACTACTGCAGCATTTGTATGGAACGTACGCGTGATGTCGCCTTTTTGTGTGGTCATGGTGCATGCTCACGTTGTGCGGAAACTTTGCGCACCTGTCATATGTGTCGCAAAACCATTCTTAGAAAAATAAACTTATATTAGAAAAGCTTCAAGCAACCTGGTAACGTATATATCAGTGCGAGCTGAGGAAGCTGGTATTCTTTACAAGCTTGTAAATTGTAAATAAAAAATGAAGCGGAAAATATGAACAGCAGTCATATATCCAGTGTTGATACTAACTGCTCGATTAAAATGTTGAGAATATCAACGAAAGTCAATATTAAGGTGACGATAATAACGTTAATACTATATGTTCACGATTATGTTTATGACTACGGTGAAAACCACGATTATGATTATTATTTATTTCGAATATGCATACTTGCAAATACGTAGTCATATGTACAAACATGCATAAATTTTAGATATGTGTTCTTATTGTAACATATTTGTTAACATATTTCATTACGCTGCAATTTCAGTTGTATTCATTATTATTTTACGAATTCAGCATAACGTTAAATAAACATACACTCACATCCCTATATCCCATAAACACATGCATATAAAAATTAGTGATCGTTTGCATGGTTCTATAAGACCAAATGTTTGTAAATTGAATTGATAATTTAAAAAATCGAAACATGTAAAACTATTCTTCAGATCATACATTAGTGTCCACTTATACCAAAATTAAATGTATTATAAATAAATATATAAAAATTGGTAAATTTATTTAATATGGATGTAAATTATAGACTACTTTTAAATAATCCCACGATTTCAGTTAAACTGAAGCGCAACATCCATTTGTTGTTGTTATTATTTTGAAACATTCACCTCTGTATTTCTTTAAACTCAAGCCTTTAATGGAGATATTCGTGAATTTTGTCGTAGCGGCAGAAAACATTCTTAAAGTAATTTGGGGGAAAGCTGCAGAGTTGACAGTCATTAACGTGCTAAAAATCCTAGTTCGCTACGTGTTGTGACACCCAATACATATACCTTTTTATCACAGTTGGATATACGTAACACGGATTGAAAAGGCAATCAAAATCTGTTATGGCGGAACAAAACTTTAGCTTGGTCTTCAACTGTCAAGTTAGAATATTTCTCAACCGACTGATGTGGAAACAGATGTAGGGTCAGACCACTGTGCGCGGTTAAACCTTGTTAATTAATCGGGTTTCTTTCTTTTATCTGGTCTAATATTGGATATATTGTTTTTTTTTTAAGATTGTAAATTCATTTTGTTGAGTGTATTATATGTACGTATATTCGGTATACGCATACCAAATATTATTGTTGCTCCAACACTATCAGCTGTTTCTATTCCTTTGATAACTTTTCCGAACAGCTGATCATACAGCAAAAAAATTATTTAAAATGAATTCGGTAATTGTATTTAGTATTTCGCAATATTTAGCTCGAAATTTAAAAGTGCTGAATCTGCGGCAAGTTTTAAAATTAAAAACAATAAATTGTATTGAAATAGATAATAATACAAACATAAAAAACCAAAACCAAAAAAAATGGAAAAACGAAACGCAACATTTATTAAATGCGGCTGAGCAAAGCGAAGAAAATCGGAAACAGCATAAATGGTCAGGTTATATGGTGCCTCCAAAAATGGGTATTGTTGCCAGTGGTGCATTCTCCTTCGGACTCTTCGGTAAAACAAAAGACGAAGAAACGCCAGAGGATAAATTAATAACCACTATTAAACGTTCAGTATTATGTATACAACGGCAAGAATTTGATAAAGCAGAACAAATGTTGCACCTAGCATTACGTATGGCTCAAGATTTGCAAAGTAAAGAAGGTGTTACCTATATTTATGATGTCATGGCGAATCTTGCTATGGAGCGGGAACAATTCAAAAAGGCAGAGAAACTGTTTGCTGAAGTAATGAAAAGATTGTTCAGTGAAGGTTATGGCGAAAATAGCTCCCAGGTATTTTCTACTTAATCGGTGGTGTTTGAATTTATTTTTATATATTTCTATTAAGAAATCAAATTAGAATACACTTTTTAGGTAATGCACATTAGCGCCAAACTGGCTCATATGGCTCAATTGCAAGGAGAATTGGACAAAGCTATGCAAGGGTTCACATGGACTTTGAAACGTATTGAGGATCATATGAAGCAAACTCCGAATGACAAGGATGTCCAGGAACTGCTAGGACTAACAAAAAATTGGTAAACATTTTTATTAGCAATAAAACTTGTTAATTAAAACTTTTAGGCTCATTAGGTTCGGTCAATTGCAAATGAAACTTGGCAAATATGCTGATGCAAAAAAGTCGTTTCAAGAGGCTTATGACTCATTAGTTGAAGTTTACGGACGAATAAACGAGGAATCAATAACCATCCTGAATAACCTTAGTGTGGCGTGTGTTAATGTAAGTAGTGCAAGAATTTATTATTTAACAAGAAGGAAAGAACTATGTTCGGGTGTTACCGAACATTTTATACTCTCGCAATATGTACAGATCAAAGCCGGGAAAACAACTTCAGGTATTGGTAACACTTTATTTAAAAAAAAAATTGCGAAAGAATTCAACATTAATTATCCGATAAAAGCTCGTAAAGATTACAAATAAATTATTACTACCTTTTGCATCGGAACCGAAATATTTATATTAAAATCAATCAAATTAACTCACTGATATATATAGTATGTGATACATACATATGCCGTATTGGCATTAGGACGTTCGTTCACGGTGTATTTTTGTTTAGTAACTAACATATCCGGTTTAAATCAGATGTATTGACACCATTTTATCTATTTCTAGTACCACGACTGACTAACTTATATATGAGGTATATGGTCAACGGGCGTTTTAGATTCCTTATTTTTGGAAAGTATTAAGTATTCACCTAGATGAGCATTTATTTATTGAGTTATCGCACTTTTAAGATGAGATGCTCAAACCTGCCCCTCCTAATGTGATTCGTTGTACAAAATTACATTTTTGTATCTTATTAAGAAGCTTAGATATTCCACTTTGTAGGTTGTTATTAATAGCGCTTTGTGGTCTTGGCAATAGTCCTATGGCCCATCTGCAATACCAAACTTCTCCTGTATATGCTTCAGCATGGTATCTCAAATTTAACTCAAGTTATCGCTTGCGCAGATGGACAGACAGTCACTCGGATTTCAACTCGTCTCGTCATTTTGATTATTTATATGCTCGTATCTGTCTATATCTATATATCTACCTCGATTTAAATGTTGGAATAGTGATACTAAAAATATACGAGTTCATTTTAAACTAAATCAACTTTACCGGTAAATCATTCAAAATTCAAAAAATATATACACTTTAGCTTTTGTCAAATTACAAACTTTTTAAATATACCTAATTAAAATAATTCTTTAAATTTTAGCTTGAGGAATATGAACTGGCCAAAAAGTATTTAATGGATGCTTTAGAATTGGTGAAAGAATTAAAAGATACTGCACAAGAAGGCGTTTTGCAAGCCAATTTGGGGTTAATTTATCTGCGGGAAGGTTTAATAGCAAAAGCCAAAGAAGCTTGCTCGCTAGCTTGGAGGATTGGCAAGAATAGTAAAAACTTGGACGCGGTCGAACAGGCCGAATACTGCCTTAACGAAATAAAATCTTTTGCACAATGAAGAACTACGACGACACTACCACTGTCTTACGTAAATGTAGTGGAATACCATTGTAAATAAAGCTGTCCTGTGGCAAATAAGCTATGTGAATTGCCTAACATTAATATAATTTGTACTAACCTTGACTATACTATTTATTTTAATAAACATTTATAGTGATAATTTCGGTACAAAGATTTTATTTATGATAAAAATAATTAATTAAAAAGGGTTTATTACTTTGCATTTTGCTTACAAAAAAATGCTACTAAATAAATTTCAATGCATAACATTTCTTTTTTCAATGTATAATGTTTACTCTAATTTGGCAATGAAAATCATTAAACCAACGCCGATTAGCATAGCCACAATCTCCTTAATTGACTGACCTAATTTTGTGGATTCCTCCAACAATTCGGGAAGCACACTCACAGTTGCGATATATATAAATCCGCCTGCTGTGAATGGTAGGACCCATGCCGTAGAACCATCTTCACCACTAGCCCCCAATAAAGCTAGTGCAGTTCCAGCAATAGCGCCGAGCGCAGTAACCAATTGCAGCATCATTGCCTGCCGTTTTGTACAACCGGACTTAATTAGGATGGCGAAATCTCCAATTTCATGAGGTACTTCGTGCAATAATATCGTAATTGTTGTTACAATTCCGATACTATTTCCGGCCAAGTATGATGCGCCAATAGCCAAACCGTCAGTAAAATTATGAGCAAAATCGGCAGCTAAATTTAAATATCCAGTTATTTTTACCTCGTTAGTTTCACTGTCATTTTTAACAGCTTTGCGATTATCCGTCTTTTTAGCATCAGTTTTTTGATCAGATTTTTTTGATGGCTTCGCGTTTGTTTCTTTTGCTTGTGAATGACCATGACTGTGTCCATGCTCATCACCTTTTAAGAGCCTTACTAACTTCTCAACTGCAAGGAACGCAATAATTCCACCCAACACCCATAGACCAACTCTCATATCATGCCCATGTTCATGGTCATGACCATGACTGTGACTATGAGCTTCTTCATGAGAGTGATGCTCTTCATGACTATGTGGATGAGTGGAATGTGGGATAAGATGTAGAAAAGCGTCCCCCAATAAACCACCAGATGCAAATGCCAATATAATTTTAAGACGAGGCTTCATTGCTTCACTATTGTCTAAGCGAATTGTATAAAGCAACACAAATGGAGCAGCGCTAATGAGCAATGTGGACCCAATAGAGTGTATCCAAATACTTGTCATATCTAATATATAAAAAAAGTTTTTAAATGCAATAAATATACGTGACAAAAATACTTACCTTGTGGGGCTTTAGCTTTCTGCTGGTGATGCTCATGTTTATGATTTTCTCTAAGGTGGTGGTGATCATCTTCATGATCGTGACCGTGAGCGTGATCATGCGAATGGGGATGATGATGGTCATGGTGGTGGTGATAATCATGATTATGGTCATTGTGGTGGTGGTGATGATCATGATGATCGTGCACTGGAGCAGGAACCTTTTTTGGATCGAAATTTTCATTCGCCTCTCTTGAATACTTGAAGCTGGGATTATCACTATGGCCAAAACTAAGTGATGGTAGTGAGAATATTATACCACACAATAGTATTCCCAATGCAATGTTACTTAGACACTGACCCAAATTGCATTGCCGTACAATTGTCGCCATTATTTTATAATTAAATATAACGCAGCAGGATTATAAATCTAATAATCTCTATACTCTCCACGTCACATCACAACATTAAGGCAGGTGCCGGTCTGTGGGCAATTCTTCTCAACAGAATTGCCATATTTTTGTATATATTAATTCAGCTATGTTCCTTTACAATACCGTTCAGAGTATATACAATCTGTAACTTTTTTCTCTATCAGCCCTATGCTCGTGCCCTCACAAAAATCACCAGGCTCACTATTGTGAGGTGTTTTTGAGTTGTGAGATTTTCCGTACGATGAGGTAATTTTAAAAGCAGAATTATCTGGCACGATTACGATTCTTTCGGCGTCGTGATTTGATAGTACGGATGGATAGAGGAGGTCCTCAGGATTAAAAAATATATACACACATACCGTCCTCAGACTCATAGTTTTCACTTTGAAGTTCCACAATTTTATATGCAATTCACTCTTATTTTGTTTTTTTTTTTGTTTTTCTTTACATGTCATGACAAATACCGCCGAAAGAATCGTAATATTGCCAATTATATCACAAATTTTTGATGTCTGTAAGCTAATCTTAATATAGAATAGATTAATTCAATAGATTTGCAAAATTACTCACTCTTCTAGGCTATCCATTTCTCTCTTTTGATTTGTTTGTTATTGTAAACAGCTGGTTTAGAGCAAAGTGCTTTTCACCTCATGTGGTAAGTTTTTTGTGCTTTTTTCTTGTGAGGTTTGAGCTAGAATAACCTCACAACAAATATTTCCTCACAAATCACTTGTAAGGTTGTCTCAGAATATAGCTGAAAATCGAAACGATAATAAATTGCCAGAATCAACTACGCTGCATCTCCTCAGGCGATGTACAAGTCTCCTTCCTTCGGTAAAGAACCTTTTTTATCCAGAATATAACTGACAGATGGCTGCGATGTTCATAAGTTGACAAAAAAATATATATTATAGATATAATAATATACAATATTAATTTCATTCGTTTAGGTTTTTAATGCATATATATCCACAATATCTTTGCTATAATTAAATTATTATTAATTCAAATTTTACCATGCATGTATGCAAAGTTTGTTATAAGTTAATAATTGTTAGGACATATGATCACCCTGTTTTAATATCGATAAATGTGCATTTGCATTAATGTCATATTCTCAAATAATTCGAATCAACAGAACGCGCGTTTTGTATGTAAACGTTCAATTGTTTAAAATATTTATCCAGTGATTGAATTCCTGTTCACTATTGTTTAAAGACTTTATAATTATGAGTGGCAAAAGTATGTCTACTCGGTATCGTACAAATACTGCTTCAACTGGGGAATTAACACCAGTTATGAATGGAAGATCTAAACTGACTCCAAGTGGCCTAAGGCATCGGGTTGTACATAAAGCAGAGTCTGGTCACAAAAATCATTTGGAAGATAAATGTGGAACTAAATCAGGAATATTCAATAAAGTATTAAGTGACGATAATCATTTGAATACACCTCGTATTACTCCACGTTCGACCGCAATTAATGCGTGTTATACACCATCATCACTCTTCCGGAATGTAATGTCGACACCTTTGAATAAAGTACGCACTCCATATTCAACCACCTCCGCCACAAAATCGAAAGGGAAAAATATTGAAGCCACTTCAACGAGTCAAATAGTAGATGACACAGAGATAAGTAATCTCACAGTTGCAGTACGGGTGCGCCCTTTGAATGCTCAAGAGTGTTCGCTGGCCAAAGTGACAAATGTTGTACGTGTTTGCGGGAATGAGCTGACTGTTTCGGCCGGCATGACGGCTGATTGTACTGCGGGGCTTACGCATTCCTTTACATATGATCACATATTCGATTCTACAGATCCCGATAATGAATTTTACGCAAATCAAGACGACGTATTTGTAGGTACATCGATGCCTTTAATAGATCGAGCATTTCAAGGTTATAATGCGTGCCTTTTCGCATACGGCCAGACTGGTTCTGGAAAATCATATAGTATGATGGGTATTGAGGCTTTAGACGATGATGCATCTGGCAACAGCATACCACATCCAGATGCCGGTATAATACCACGTTTTTGTAGAGAACTTTTTAAGCGTTTGGAAAATATGAAACATTCAATTCGTGCAGAGATCGAAATAAGTTATTTTGAAATATATAATGAGAAAATACATGATTTGCTCTGTGTTGCAAATTCAGAAAGCAATTGCAGTGTGGGAAGCGTACATGTTGCAAGTACACCAACATCAACAAGCGTCACAAATCGACCTGCTTTGAAAGTGCGAGAACACCCTATTTGGGGTCCATATGTAGTTGATTTAAGTATTCATCCCGTAGATTCGTACGAAGCAATGCGCAATTGGCTTGCTGTAGGTAACTCACAACGTGCAACTGCGGCTACAGGAATGAATGACAAAAGTTCACGTTCTCATTCGATATTTAATATTGTTTTAAATTTGACAGAGATTAGCGATGATTTGCCTAAAAATAAATCTGATGAGACTGCTACACGTCAAACTCGTCGAAGTAGGATAAGCTTGGTTGATTTAGCGGGCAGTGAACGTATTTCGATGGTGGGCTCAAATGGTGATCGCATACGTGAAGGTGTTAGTATAAATAAAAGTCTATTGACATTGGGCAAAGTAATTGCCGCATTGGCAGATTCAAAGAAAAACACTGTAAATGGATCGGTATTTGTACCATATCGTGAAAGTGTACTTACATGGCTTTTAAGGGTAAGTACCCCTATAATAATTACAAAATTCTACTTAATAAAAAGCCTGTTTCAATATAGTGAAACCTTTATTATTAATTCCACACAACTTTTGTCCAAAGAAAACATTTACATGTCTTAAGCGCCTTGTTATTTGTTCGTCATTGGATAAAGTCCCAATAAAATTACTCAATCCATATTTAAGAAATGAATTCGCCAAAAAAGTATTTTTTTTTATATTGAAACCCTAACCCCTCCCTTAAGTAAAAACAGAAGTATAAATTAACAAGGTCTCGGTGTTTATTGCATAAGTAGCGTAAAATTTTCGTAAAATCGTTTTGGAGTAGTCAGTTTACTTAGACCTGATTATGGATACAATAGGCAAAATTACCAATAAGCACAAGTGGAAGTACTGCTTGCGAAGTATTTACTTATTGAATATGGAAAGAGTAAATAGGGAAATTTTGTAGTATGTATATGTATAATTTTGTAATATAATGTAAACAATGAAAAACAGAAAATGACATACCTGGGAGAACATTTCGAATGTTTCTCAATTAACGTATTTATGTTGGGTCCAGATATTTTCAAGGCATATACATGAGTATATTGAAAAACGATATAAAAGGCAGTCTCCTTTAATAATTTTTATGATTTTCAGCAAAAATTTGTGTAATTTCGTTATAATAATAATATTTGAAAAGAACTCGACTGAATGAGTGGGTTGCACTGTGGTTTGGCGTATAAATGAATAGAAGGGCATAATAAAATAAACTTAGAAAACAAGTGATATTTTAGTAAATTCTATTTAAATTTTTTTTGTCAAAAGAGCAGAGTTTAAACATGGTCAAGGAAGGACAGCTCAAATACATACTTATTTTCCCGATTTGAAGTAACGTACTATAAGCATCTATCTGCATATTGCACATCTATGTTACAAAAGAAAAATTTATAAGTTAGCCACGTTATCATTTCGTTTTTATGTAGCATAACACTCATATTTCTGAAGATAACGAGATAAGAATCTTATCTATCACAATAACACACAAACGAAGCACTTAAGTGCTTTATTGCGTGTGTATAATGTGTAAAGTGTATAATATCACAACTTCAGGCGTTCTCAAGTATCAAATGTATAGTAAATATGTACTTGTCAATTTCAATTATTACGTTTTTAGTCTAGTTAGTACTTTTATATAATTATACTTTACACAAAAATAATTTATTGTGTCCAATAAACACGATACAAAACCAAAATATATGTAGGTGTAAACAGGACAAAATAATAGGTGTAAACAGTTTTTACTTAATAACTTTGAAATATTTGCAATTAAAAACATTTTGTCTTAGTTTTAGTTGCATCTTTGCTTTCCTTCATTAAACCTAAATATGTCGGAAATCTTTCATTCCGAATATTAAAACTGATTTTTTTTTTTCAAAACAAAAAATAGCATTGGTCAAAATAATAGATGCAAGTTATTTTTTTTTTAATAAAAACAAAAAATTTAAGTTAATCTTTATTCCGTCCATAGATTTTTAATAAGCTGTATATCCTCCGTGTTTTTTCGAAAGTTTTCCAGCTCTATTCGGGATGGATTGAATTAATTTTTGGCAGGTTTCTAATGGAGTATCATCGCAAAGTTTCTTTGCCACAGTTGCTCCTTGTTCTGGGGGCTGCAATCTAATCTTAAGGTCACTTCACAAGTTCTCAATCCCCAGAGGATTGACTAGGCCACTGCAGGCCACATTTGATACCTTCAACTACTCAGATGCCAACCTCGATTATGTTTCAGGTTATGTTTTCTTCAGCATATGGTAATTTTTTGCATTTTGCAAAATATCTCTGTATTTGAAGACGGTCATTGTGTCTATCAAGGATAAAATACCAGCACCTTGCTAAGAGAAATTGCGCCAGCGGCAAGAGCTTTTCCTTTCTGTAGAAGATGAATTTTACTGGCTTTACGAGCCGGCAGTTCCATTCACTAGTCGACGCCGAATTGTCCCTGATCTAACATTTAGTATAACTTTTGCTGCAATTTGTCGAGAAGTAGTATATGGCGATCAGCAATCAGGCCAGTTTTTATTTGACAACCACGGGTTTCTTTTTCATTTTTCTGCTTCAGAGCATAAGTTAGAAAGTTTTTCGACCACCCTAACTTATTTGCAATGAATTTGTACATTTTTCCTTCATCACGCAGTGATTTTTTTTTTACCAACCGACGCTCTACATCGGTGTAGTGGCTTTTACATTCCATTTCTAAACAATTTATTCTTTTCAGTTTATAGTGTTGAAAGGAATATAAAATTACAAATACTCTAATACTTACTTCACAGTTTTTTTTGTTATACTCTTGCAACCTGTTGCTACAGAATAGTATTATAGTTTTGTTCACCGAACGGTTGTAGGTATCACTCAAAACTAATCGAGATAGATTTAGTGTTATATACATGAATATAAATCATAAGAATGACGAGAAAAGTTGAAATCCCGTGACTGTATGACTGTCCGTCCGTCCGTCCGTGCAAGCTGTAACTTGAGTAAAAATTGAGCAATCTCTCGAGTTCGGAGATGAGCGTAATCGGACCTCTGGCACGCCCACAAATTGCCATTAACCGAAAACCTATAAAGTGCCATCACTAAGCACTAAATTAAGATATAAAACTGTAATTTAGTACAATTAATCGCAGTAGCAAGTAGGGAAACAATTTTGAAAAAGGAGGCGTGGTTTCGCTTAGTGCAAATATTTAAGGTATTTCCCTGACTTTTATTTATGCTAGTTGCAAGTATAAAAAGTTCGGCTGCACCCGAATTTAGTCCTTTCTACTTGTTTCATATTACTTACATCTATTTTATTGGCCAACTCAATTTAATTAGAAAATGATAACTTTTCACTCAAATGCAAAATTAACCAAATAAAAATGCAAGTTGTTGCTACTGACGCTGTTGTTGTGTTTAACGGAAATCTAATCCCCGTTGGGATGGTAAATGTCATTTGTATTGTGGTCGATGTCATCTAACGGTAGGCCCAAGAAACGTGCTGTTTCAACGGGGTCGGACCAAAGGGAGAAGGGTGTTAGATGGGTGGGGTTTGTGGGGCATGCAAAGAGGTGGTCAGTATCATGCGGAGACTCGTTGCATGCAGGACATACGTCGGGTACGTCAGGGTCTATTCTGGATAAGTAGGAGTTTAACCTGCTACAGTATCCAGAACGAAGTTGCACAAGGATTCTACGCACCGGAATTGACTCGGATTTCATCCGACCAAGGGCTGTTCTTTCGGCGATCTAACCCCGTTTGGATCGGTAAGTGTTAATTTGCTACTGACGCTCTACTCATTCGCCTTCATCGTAAAAATATAGCTGTATAAAAAAGTAACAGTTACAACACCATTTGACAAAAATAGTATCAGCTACACTCCCACCTCTTATTTTCTCCATATGTCTTTATATCCGAATGGGAACCACATCGACTCAATAGCACCCTACAGGATTCAGGAATTTATAAGAGTGCTGGGCCTATGTGAAGCTATGTGACACAAGAGAAGTTAGACAGTGCTAGCTGCAATTACTTCTTTCTATCTACCATGAGTGTACATATATGTATTTTTATCTGGATAAGAGCGGTCAACTCAGCGCCATTCTTCAAAGTTATTCCGCCCTATGACGCAATCCATCGTAGCAAAGCAACGAATACGAATGACTGATATGGATACGCATAATCTGCTATCACTGAATCCATGTAAATTCGAAAACTTTTGTTACCAGACTTAATTTTGAATTTTGATATTTCTAAATAAGCTGATTAAAAGAAAAAATTTAAATTTTGATAAATAAAACTGAAAGTACTCGAAATAAACTGAGTAGAAGAAACAATTTAAATTTTGATAAATAAAACTGAATTCATTTATATTTCAATTGAATTTAAGAATAAAATATGGATCCTCTAACTTACGTTGGGAATTGTTAGAATTGTATGACAGCAATTTCCCATCTAGGGCTGATTTGCATAATGTTTTCTGCGATTACACTAACAATAATACCAAACTCGTTCTTTATTTGGCAGTTATAAGCATTAAGAATTCGTAAATGTTAAGGCTATTGTCGTACTCTTCCATAGTTACTATTCTTAAAATTCTGATGTATTTCATGTAATTAGATTTTCATTTTTCTTTTGAGAACAATATTGTATAAAGCACATTAATCATTTTTAACAGTTTTAATAACGGTATTTTTTTAGTTACTCCACGAGTCAAATTTATTTCATCGTTTTCCCGGTTAAATTCAAATAACTAGTTTGGTCAAAAGATTACATTTAAGTCCTCTAAAAGCCACAATAGCGTCAACAATCAAAATTAAAGTTAGGAAATTAATATTTTTTATTTATAATTCAACACTCAAACAAAAATTTCGTTCGATCTAAAATTATAACGTTGTTTGGCCAACAGCTTGACTGCATTTCGTATCTTACATTTGCAGTTTTGCGGGACACATTTGCATGATTTCGCTTTTGGCTTGCCCCTCCGTGATTTATCTATAAAAATATTTCACAAATACTTACGATTGCTTAAATAAAATACAAATTTTAAATTACTTACCATTCTTTGCATTCTCTTCGGATTGGCTCGCTTTATTGCCTAGTATTTTTTGAAACATGTCTAAAACTATAGTATGTATGTGTAGACACGACGGTATTGTGAATTATAGTGAAACTTAACTCGTGCTTATTTTGTACTTATATTAATTATTTGCTCTTTATGAGTGCACTCAGCTAAACTTGCGGTCGCATTGTTTTTTCCAATCATTTATTTTTATCGTAACCACAAAATATTTGTGTATGTGTGCACATGATTAAATTCATATGTATATAAATTTTAACCACAAAGTTTTTTTCCCATACAAAAGCTGAAATGTTTTTCATAAATCATATTGAAAACTTGAATTTAATTTTCTATTTAGTTATGTATTATTTTTGGTCAACATATTATCCATTTACCACATTTAAGAGGTTTTTAACACAAATTTTAAACATTCATATTACTTTTGAATTAAACCGTGTTCACGACAGTCGGGTCTACGTAACCGGAACGCCCAAGTACTGTCAACTCGGTAGAATCCTGCCGCTACAACAACAACTCTTGAGTTAAACTGACATATTATAGACCAAAATTATTTCTAATAATAAAATTTTTTTTGCGGGTGAGAGGGTGGAAAATGCCTTCCGCCTCATCGGTGCTATCGTTACAGCAGCGGTATGTGCCACTTGCATGTCACTAAAAACACTCCCTCTAAGAAACCGTCGCCCACCCTGGGACCGCATTTGCATTACTTCAGGGTGGCGTTCCATTTTTCTCATTGAGAGACTTACACCTGCGTCCAGGTTTTCTACGGCGGTGCGTTCTCGTTGCCAACGCACACATTCAAAGAATGTGCGTTCAGCGTCGTCTTCTGTCGCGTCGTTATATAGGCATGACGACTCTTCGACTTTTCCCATTCCGTGGAGGTACTTTTTGTAGTATCTGTGACCGGATAATAGCTAGGTTGTGTAAAAATCGACTTCTCCAAATTTACCGCTTGTCCATAAGTCTAGATCTTTTATTAGCCTGGCCGTCCATCTGCCGCGACTTTCATTCTCCCATCTTTGTTGCCATGTAGTTGTTGTATCTTTCCTTATTTGTTGTATTGCGCTCTTGTTATTATCGGATGATTTCTTTAGCTCCCACAGCTTTTCCCTTTTATATGCTAGAAGGTCAATTGGGGCATTACCGCTTATAATTTATTATTATATATTTCTCTTTTCTTGGCTGGGGCCTCCTGTGTTGGCCATTAGTCGGCTCAGTTGAGAGGTGATCTTCGCTGCCTTTCCTGCGGCGTGCTGGATTTGTACCCGGAAGGTAAGTCTGCGATCTAGTCTTATGCCTGCTTTCTGTGTCTTAAGAATATCCGTAGTTGTGTGCATGCTTATCTCGAGAGGTATGTGCTTGTTTGTTAGCAGTAGTAGCTCTGTCTTCTCCGTAGCGAGCTAGAGGTTGTGTGTGTCGAGCCAAGCTTGCGTCTGTATCATAACCTGGTTCAGCTTTCTGGGGTCCATCTACTTGTTGGTCTTGTTTTCTGCGTAACCATTTCTTCGAAGGTGAATTCATGTATATCAAGGCATTTCCGAATATAGCGGTGTTGAGAAAAAACTCGTCAATGTCAATTTTGTTGTTGGCGGTGTTTCCGCTGGCTGTACTGTATTCTCTGGGTCGAAATACACTCTTTGGGCTTCTCCAAATAAAATGCGAGATGCGTAACAGTCGGGAAACGTTCATGAGTTGCAAAAGTAAATATCTTACAAAACGCTTCATTGCCATTCACGTATCGACCCAGCTGTAAGTAATGAAATACCGAAGGTTTCTTTGCAATACGCCTCAAAGAGCACAAGAGAAAAGAAATGTGGTAGTACCGGTACGCAAATCCGATATTATGGAGCCTCGTCGTGAATGACCTACTTGAACTATTAACTAACAGTAGGATCCGCTGTCAAAGATATGTGGATTCTTCTTCTTCTTAATTGGCGTAGACACCGCTTACGCGATTATAGCCGAGTTAACAACAGCGCGCCAGTCGTTTCTCCTTTTCGCTACGTGGCGCCAATTGGATATTCCAAGCGTAGCCAGGTCCTTCTCCACTTGGTCCTTCCAACGGAGTGGAGGACTTCCTCTTCCTCTGCTTCCCCCGGCGGGTACTGCGTCGAATACTTTCAGAGCTGGAGTGTTTTCATCCATCCGGACAACATGACCAAGCCAGCGTAGCCGCTGTCTTTTAATTCGCTGAAACGTCCAAGCCTCTGCACCATATAGCAGGACGGGAATTATGAGCGACTTATAGAGTTTGGTTTTTGTTCGTCGAGAGAGGACTTTACTTTTCAATTGCCTACTCAGTCCGAAGTAGCCCCTGAGGGCAAGAGCAATCCTGCGTTGGATTTCCAGGCTGACATTGTTGGTGATGTTTATGCTGGTTCCAAGATAGACGAAATTATCTACAACTTCAAAGTTATGACTGTCAACAGTGACGTCAGAGCCAAGTCCCGAATACGACGACTGTTGTTTGATGACAGGAGATATTTCGTCTTGCCCTCGTTCACTGCCAGACCCATTTTCTATGCTTCTATGTCCAGTCTGGAGAAAGCAGAACAGAGGGTGTTGAGGCCGATGATATTAATATCATCGGCATACGCCAGCAGCTGTACACTCTTATAGAAGATGGTACCTTCTCTATTTAGTTCTGCAGCTCAAACTATTTTCTCCAGAAGCAGGTTGAAAAGTTGCACGATAGGGAATCGCCTTGTCTGAAACCTCTTTTGGTATCGAATGGCTCGGAGAGGTCCTTCCCGATCCTGACGGAGCTTTTCGTGTTGTTCAACGTCAGTTTACACAGCCGTATTAGTTTTGCGGGGATACCAAATTCAGACATCGCGGCATAAAGGCAGCTCCTTTTCGTGCTGTCGAAAGCAGCTTTGAAAATCGGTCTTTTCCGAAGAATATCTGGTGGTGTTGTGTCGATCTCAATCTGAGGCTTTAATCTTTCACGATAGGTATGCGATGTTTTCCAAGATTGTGGCATGGTGAAAATCTGGTTTGTATGGATTGGCACACTTAAATTCCAATCGTTGGGCATGCTCTCGTCCGACCATATTTTACAAAGAAGCTGATGCATGCTCCCTATTAGTTCTTCGCCGCCGTGTTTGAATAGCTCGGCCGGTAGTCCGTCGGCCCCTGCCGCTTTGTTGTTCTTGAGGCGGTCAATTGCTATTCGAACTTCTTCATGGTCGGGTAATGGAACGTCTGCTCCATCGTCATCGATTGGGGAATCGGGTTCTCCTTCTCCTGGTGTTGTGCGTTCACTGCCATTCAGCAGGCTGGAGACGTGTTCCCTCCATAATTTAACTATGCTCTGGGCATCAGTGACTAGATCACCTTTGGGGGTTCTACAAGAGTATGCTCCGGTCTTGAAACCTTCTGTAAGCCGCCGCATTTTTTCGTAGAATTTTCGAGCATTACCCCTGTAGGCCAGCTTATCAAGCTCTTCATACTCACGCATTTCGGCCTCTTTCTTTTTCTGTCTGCAGATGCGTCTCGCTTCCTTCTTCAATTGTGGATTACATTCTTATATTAGCTATAGGCAAATTTGAAGCTACTCTCTGTAAAAAATACCATCTTTCCCTTCTCGAGGCGAAGGTCCCTGCCCGACCTCAGGAACTTATCCCGACAGAGAGTTGGAAATGACTAATATGGTCAAATATCTGGGTGTCTCTCTGAATTCCACTCTTTTATAAAGCTACAAAACATGCCGGGAAAGCCTGAGTTTGCAAGTCAAAGATATTCAAGTGGATGTACACCATAGTCGTGAGACCGATTATTACGTATGGGGCGGTGGTTTAGGCTTCATAGGCATCGCAAACTTCCGCAAGACTTCAACTAGCGAAGCTGCACAATCGGGTGCTATGTGATATATCAAGTGATAAATCAAGCACTTAACATAATGTTTCAAATGACAGCAGAAGGATGTGGCAGAGAGAAGGTAATCTCGACCCAGCAAATGAAGGCTGTAAGTGATGAAATACCTTTGGCTCTTCTCTCAAGGGACAGCATTACCAAACATGACGAGGATGTTTAAAGTTACCCTCTTCAGCCAGGCTAAATGGAGTGATTCCACGCTCGACCTACTGTTAATCAACGGCTTGAAAAAAATCATAGCGATCTCCGCTTATAAGATTAAAACGCTACTGGTGCAGAGCAGCCTACCAGGGTGTAGCCAAGTAAATATTGGCAATAAATGTCGATTCTGCGACATCGAGTTAGAAACACCCGAACACCTGCCGTTAGACTGCACAGCAGTCTGCAGACGAGGGATTAAGACGCTTGGATCCATTTTCCAAAATAGGGATCACATCGCCTCAATGGCACCTAACAGTATATTGGAACTCGTCATTATGTTATAGATACAGGCTCCCTTATTCTTATACCCAGAACAGAATATATTAAGTTTACCACGGCGTTTGTAACATAAAGAGGGAAACGTCGGAGACCACTTCTGATCAGGAATTATTAAACACGACCCAATAATTTCCGCAATATTTTCCTGAAGTTGATTAAGGTTACTTCTAAAGACCATTGCCACAGACAGTAAAATCAAGTTAAAATTGATTTTAGACTTAATGTAGGTATAAGCAGTTTGAGAAACGTTATAACCCCACCTAGACATATTAATTTAATGTATATTTGTACTTATGCTTTTCCCTTTTATAAAAAAACTCATGAAATACCAGTTTTATCTTATTCAATTAATATTAATATTATTCGTATTTGATTTGTTCATACTATATAATTACATAATCAACTTACAGATACAACATTTATATTTTAGTTGTCGTTTTCTTTCAATATGTTAACTATCAAAGCTACAAATTGTACACAAACATAATCAATAACAAGAAGCCATATCAATACAGTTGGCATATGCACATAATATATCATGTACTTATTTACATGTGTTGTCTAATATAGACAGATCTAACGCCTCTCCAAAATATATTGCGTCTATGCATTTTTTTCTTTGTAAATTGTCGTTTTTTTATTATTTTTACATTTTTTATTTAATTTTTTTTTTTTATAGTAAACAATCTTGATTTGGAAGGTTTTAGTAATAAAAATGATAAATTATTTCGTTTATATTGAAAACATTGACTTGCCTGATTCAGTCTCTCTCCTACAATTATTAATGTTTATTATATTCTGGTATTCATATAATAATAATATATATAGTAAATATAAAAAAAAATCCATTTTTTTCTCAGTAGGATGCAAATATGCAAAAAACATACGATTGTAAAAAGAAATGCATACATCTGTGTGTTACTTGTTTTTGTTGCAGTTACACGTACTCGAACGTAAGGTAATGAATATTAATATATATTAATTATTTTACTACTTTAACATTATTGTGATTATTCCTTGTTTAATTTTCATATTCTTGTACATATGTATATGTATGTATAGAAAATACGGAAAATGGTAGTGTCATTGATGTTGTGCTATAGAAGCTCCTAAATACATACATATATACATACACGCGTTGAAATGCATTTATAGAAAAATCGTCTTTAAATTCATAGTATATAATGAATTATTTATAATATTGTAAATCGCAAATTTCTTTTTTCCATGTCCTTTAGAGAAAAAGGTCTACTGTAGCACGTCGTAAATATCCGGAACTTTTATTTTATTTTGCGCTGTAGTTCAAACTGTCGATGTTTGACTTTTGTGTGCTGGCGTATTGCTGCAATGGTGAATTTGCCGCCTCCTTTATGGTCACCGCCTGCAACTCCTCCTCTTCCTCAGCCTCTTCCTCAGCCTCTTCCTCATTTTCTTCCTCATGTTCCTCGCAAATGCTATCGTGGTGCTTGCGAGACTCGCGTTTGCGCATGTAATTAGTGAGTGGCCGCTTTTTTTGTTCCTTGCAGAATGGGCACTCTTTCTTTTGCGCCTTTACTGATTTCACTTGTCTGCATTTTTCTGTAATAAAATGAGAAAAAACCAATAGTGAACCAAAAATTTATAACATTCATCTATATTACGCAAATACAAGTATTAAGCAGCGTGACTAAGTTCTTTGTTATGTGAACGCGCAACGTCGGTTATTCCATGCTGAAATGGCAACTGAGGTTATTAACCGTGCATAAATCTTCAATTGCGAGCGCGTGTGCAATAGCAACAAGTGTCTGCAAGGCCTTACTCAGATAAATATTTAAGTACCCAGGTACTTTTCAGAACAAATTTATTACTCAATCTGGGGTACCGTCATGTGCGACATAAAAAAACTAATACCCCTTAAATAATTATACTCCAATTACCATGCGTTATAAATTTACATACATATACTACATACATATGTGATATATGTATGTAAGTTCGAAGGACATTAAGTTTTGCATTTTTGTGTATAGAGATACCTGTATTTAAATAATCTTGCTCATTTATCTTATTTCTGAGATTAATTTTTGCTAACTCTAATATTATCTACATAAAAATATAGGAATATTGCATGTGCGAGCGAATATCCGTATATATGCATACTACTTGTATATGTCTAAGCCTAATACTGGTATACAAGTATATACTATATTCTGCTCGTACTTGAACTTGTTTTCGTATTTATGTTTCTATAATATATTTCTCACATAGCGCTTATACTACTTGCGTTTGTATCATTTCGCAGTCTAGAAGTTTCTAAATGCATTACAAGATAATCAGACATGATAGCAGTTATCTGGTGCACCTAAGTATTTAGTTAAACGCAAGGGAATAACACTAGAACAGTACAACTTTAAACTAAATCATATGTAACTTAGCAGATTCGTATCTTAAACAAATAATAACATGAATTTTCAGATTAATTATTAAAATCAAAACAAAACATAAAACAGTATTTTTAATAAACAAGGAAGGGACAAGTTCGCGTATACTACACAAACAGTTTGACGGATATTGCTAAATCTACTCAGCTCGTCATGCTGATCATTTATATACATACATGTATATATATAGTATATATTATATGCATGTATGTATATGTTATAGGGCCTCTGACGTTTACTTCCGGATGTTAAAATTTTCGTGGCAAATTTAATATTGTCATGGTATAATTAGAGTATTCACCTTAAATAAAAGCGATTGGTTAAATTCATAGCACCAAATAGTTTAGGTTTAGTTTTAGTATAAAAGGCAAAACCAAGAACTATACTTACGAGTTATATATTTTTTATATCGTATTTAATTTTTATGTGCCCTAGTTGAACATTTTCGGAATGAATAAAGGCTTATTTACATCTTCTGTGCTTTAACGTAAAATGCGTCAATACTACATTGAACTTGTAAATTTACTTCTCCCTCTAATCGGGGCAAGCGTTTCAGAATAAGATGGCCTTCAAATCACGGAGATATTTGCAGGTTTCTAAAACTTCACAAAAATAAACAAATAATCTCATTTCCTGGTTGACGTCAAAGGCAAATATATCGCACCGCATGTAACTGTTTAGCTTATAGTATATGTACATATGTACATATATGTATGTATGTACATCAAATTGTTGGTCAGTATTACAAAAGTCAGGTAAAGTGAACTGATTATACAAAATGTGAATTCAATATAAATTAATATACAAATTTACGTATATGCCAATAAAACGGATTTTTTAGCTAATTTATGATTATTTAAATAAATATTTTAAAATACAGTACTGAGTAAGGTATTGAATACGCTTCCAAAAATTACTAGTAAAAGCACTTATTTTAAATTTTTAAAAATATTCTTTTTTTTCAGTGTAGTAATTTTTTTTGGCGTCATAGTCGTAATTAGATTGGCCTTGTGGTGCTGATAAGCTTTTCTTTACTATAAAAAACATACTATAAATAAACATGCCTACGCCTGCCAACATATTGCCTTACATGCACTCATATACAGGTACTAAATACAAATAGATATATAGTAAATATTAATGATATTTATAATATTTCAAATGACACACTTTTATGCAAAGGCGATTCTATTCGTCTATATAATTGCAAGTAGAACAAATTTTTTTGAAATAGTTGCTTTTTATGGGATTTTAATTGACTTATGAGCAAAGCCTAAATGACCACATAGTGTGTCTGTTTATCAACAGTCACATGCGATTGTGTGATTACGCGACGATTAAGACAACGTGTTTTTGAACTATACAAATATTTAGTTTGTTCACATGCCAGTTTATATACTATGTATGTATCTAAGTGTGATTAAAATATATGTATATATTTGTAAATATACCATATTTGTTTATTACTAAGTTTACATATATAATACAGAGTGAAATTTTGTAAAATATTGATCAGATTTTTACATACATATATACATATATGTAAACGTACATGATTGTGTTTCTGTATATACATATATGTACACTCACACTTATAAGTATATTTGTTTATTTTTTGATAATAATAATTATTCTGTTTTAAAATGCCGATTTTTTGACGTTTATACGACACGCCTATAAACATACATACAACCACATATAAAGTCCCTGATAAGGTGAGTGATTAGAATTATTTACCGATAGTAAAATATTTAATTTTTAACTTCAAATGATAATTTTGTACTGGGTATATAGTGCTACAGTTAAAGTGCTTTCTATACATGGATATACATATGTGTGTATATTTATGTATATTTATTAATTTTTTTCCAACCTTTCAAGCATTGTTGGACTATACACGTTTATAAATATTTTCAGAGAATGGTCTGGATCTAGTTGAAGAGCATTCGAAATACAAAAAAGAAAAAGTTAAATATACAATTATATAAAAGATTTATATATCAGAGTATTGCAGTGCTACATTGTTGGCGAAGAAGCTTCTATTGACAACTTTTTTTTTTATAAAATCTGTTAATGCGCGACTGGTTCTCTCGTTTTAATCTAAAGCTAAACGATACTTTAAAATAAATATAGATACATACTTATATATTAGACATTCCCGTTTTTATGCAAATTTATATTTTTCAACTAGAAGAAAACAGTATAAAAACTTTTAGAAGGAAACGTCGGATACTTCTTAAAAGATATATGTATGTATACTTGTATATATGTATGTAGACATGATGAGCAGAGTCGATTTAGCTAGGTTTGTCTGTCTGTATATACGTCAACTATTAAATCAGTTTTTAAGATGTCGATTTGAAATTTTGTACACGTCCTTTTCTATCCAAAAAGATGATCATTTGTCGGAACCGCCGATAGATGCAACCGGCATAGATGATTATCCAAAGTAGCGCTAAAATCCCCCAAAAGTGTTTAGATCGATGTGCAATCGGCTGGCGGGAAAGTTCTGGGGCTGTAAGCCAAGGATCGATAGGTGCTTGTACACCATGATAGTGCGACCAATAATCACATACGGCGCGGTGGCCTGGGCCTCAATAGCGTCGCAGACTTCGGTAAAGACCAAACTATGGAAGCTGCAGCGGCTAGCCTGTGTCTGCATGACGGGCGCAATGCGCACTTGTCCAACGGCAGCACTGGAGGTTCTGCTGGAACTTACTCCGCTTCATTTGGTTATTGGTCAGGTAGCCAAGCACACAATTCTGCAAATAACGGCAGAGGGGTGGGGCAAAGGCAGGGTAATCTCGTCCCAGAGAATGGAAAAGATAAGTGGCGATGTACCATCAGCCCTCCTCCCGAGGGACAGCTCTACCAAAACAGTTAACTTCAATAAGAAGTTTAAGGTCACCGTCGGCAGCAAAGATGATGTTGAAGAAATAGCACGCTGAAGTGGAAGAGGAATAGCACGCTGAAGTGGTACACTGATGGCTCAAAAATGTCGGAGGGAATCGGTGCAGGGATCGCGGGCCCACGCACTGGGAGAGTTCCCAAGCATAATCTAGGCAGAAGTTTTTGCCATAAGTCGGTGTATAGAAATAAACCTCCATCGCAACTATTGCAATGAGAGAATAGCCATTCTCAGCGATAGTCAAGCTATTAGTGCAGGAGTGCAGGGAAAGGCTAAATAGCCTTGCAGAACGTAACCAGGTACACCTAATTTGGGTGCCTGATCACAGAGGAATAGCCGGTAATGAATTGGCGGACGAGCTAGCCCGCTCCGCAACCCCACCAAGATGGTGGGACCCGAACCCTTTATTGGGGTAGGTCCACATACCATAAAGGAGCTACTCCGCAAGGAAGAAGGAGTGGGCAGGGAAGAGCATTGGCAGCAAACACGCGGTATGAGACATGCCAAGTTGCTAATGGGAGGATATAACTTGAGTAGGTTCAATGTTGTAATAAACCTCCCCAGGAACAAACACAGGCTACTGGTCGCATGGTATACCGGCCACTGCAAGTTGAATAGGCATTTGTACAAAATGGGCCTATCCTCTTGCGTTAACTGCCGGTTCTGCGACTTGGAGCCTGAAACCCCGGAGCACCTGCTGATCGACTGCACAGCAGTCTGTAGACGCAGGACTAAGGCCCTTGGATCAATGTTTCCGGATAGGGATCGCATAGCCTCATTAGCGCCCGGAAGTCTATTGAACTTCATCAATGCGCTGGGGCTAGGTGAGTCTATGTGAGTTAGGAGAGGGCACAATAGACCAAAGGTCGCGGTGCATTCCTCATCATCAATCAATCAATCGGACCACTATATCATATATCTGTCATTGACACCGATCCAACAAAATCAAGTTAACAAATCTTGTTTTTTTTAACTTTGTTTTTAGTTTTTTGTAAAGCGTTCAGTTTCTTGTCATTTTACAATGCTTAAATGTTAGACTAGAAAAGGAAAAGAAAATAAAAAAATTAAAAGTATTCATACAGTGACAAGTTTTCCCTCTAAATGTAATCAAATTGTGTCACCCGCAATCGCGGTTTTTCACCTTTTTTAGAGTTTGCGGCCAATCTTACTTGTTCTTTAAAAATAAAACACGTCTGCTGCCAAAGTGACTATCCATAATTCTGAGAAGAGAGCTTTTCAACTAAATTGTAAATTATCCGCGGATTACTAAATTCATTTATATGGAAAACTGTATTTCAATTGAGCTCATTTAGTAGTTTACCAATGTCGAAACGCTTGATCTCCTCTGTAATCTAAGGCACTTAATTGTAAATGTATGTACATACTATATATGTATATAGTTTGTTTGTACATACCAATTGTATATAGTATATGTATGTATGTACATACGTATATAAATAAAACTGGTTCAGATGTAACGTTTAGTCAATGAAAGAATTGGCATTTGCTGTGAAATGAATCTATTGTAATAGTTATTTTTTAATTTATTTATTAATTGTATTAATATTTACATACTTACATGCTTGATTTATATATTACCAAGAGTTGTAATAATTTCCCAGAATTTGATACTTGTTTAATGAGTTCTACTAAATCTTAACTCAACTATGAAAGACACATAAAAAGGTTAAGCAAAAATTTCTTGAGTATTACAACAATATAAATAATTATTTTGTAAAACTAAGCAAATTTCGTGAACGGCTCTAAGAACTTTAGTATACATTGTCTTCAGTTCAATGCATTTCAAACAAACTTAAAAAAAAGCATTCGAACATTTACCCTTTTTTGGGTAAAAATCCTTGCATAAAAGTCGTAATAAAATATTTTCTCTAAAAGACACTTATTGATTTGAAATCTGTGCAAGGAAAAAATATATGGATATGCAAATCTCTCAATTAGAACAGTAAATAATAATATAATGGAAATAAAGCTACAATTAAGTACTTAATTGTATGCATACCTACAATCCGATCCAGACATTGATCGATTGTGGTGATCGGCATTCATTTGATGTTGAATAGAATCTTTTGTTTGTATGCATTTTACTCGCTTGTCATTTTCGAAATTGTTCACATAAAAATAACCTTAGCATAAATTTCTAATACTGACAACATTAAACAACAGAAAATTCAAACTCTCAGCAAGAAAGTAAAACTGTGTACAAACTAATATCGAATAAATATATAATGAAAATGTAAATTGCTTTATAATGGAATTAGTTTCACGTCTTTAATTCTTACAAACTCCGATTTATGTATGTATATAACTTTGGGCAACATCCGAACTTGGCTTTGCCTTACTTGTTTACAAAAGTTGACATAATATTATTAGTTTTAGTTTGAAGCCTTCTATATATCCAATAGATATTATTTACGAGATATTAAAATCTAAGGGAAATTTTTCTATACTATGGAACCATCGTAATCGCCGTCAACCTGGTTTTTAATATCTTCTTTATATTCATACGTTCTAATTAGTTTTTTTTTATTTAACTTAATTTGAACATACATATGTAAGTATCGTAGCTAGTATGTATAAAAATACACATTTGTATGTATTTTCATACATACATACATATATATATGATGGTAATATAACAGGGTCAATTGGCTTGATTTATTATTTTAAATTGCTATAGCTTAAATTGATCTCTAAGCGACACGAATCATAAAGTAAGGTACTAAGCTGCTAGGCGTTGAATATGGTTTGAGTTATGTTTTAAAAATTATGGTTTAGTTGTGTACCGCCTTGCATACAACTGAACACTAACAACTTAGTCTCTTATGGCTTTACAATTTTGGCGCTTAGAAGATTCCTTGCGCGCAGCCGCGCAAACTCACGCACAACTGTGATAAAAAAGTTCCATACAGAATATGTATAGTATTTAAGTATGTACAAATATACTTATATATGTACATATGTATATGTATTATAATAATAAATTTTTGTGTACATACATATATATTTTAGTTTCACATCTCAATGCTAGCAAAATTTCTCTATGATTTTACTGACAACTGCTAAAGTCACTTGTACTGAATGTTGTTTACATTTATAGATGAAAAATTTACACACTCTAACACCAATGCATTCACCTACATATATGCATACCCGTAGACATTTACATACACTTTATATATGTATATATGTACATATACTTAAGTATGCACCATATAAGTGAATGTGCGCATTATGGCTCGAACAGATTGAAATATCTACTAACGTTTTTGAGTTGTTATTGCGTTGTAAAAAAATGTTTTCGCCTAGCTAAGATAAGCATGCTATCAAAATAAAGTTTATCTCTAAAACTAAGAATATTTATAATTTTAATTTTAGCCTACACAATACACAATTCATCAAAAGACTCATATGTGTTACCACATTTGATGAGTTTGCATATGTGTTTTCATACGTATTATAAATTGGTTACCAAAACGTGCTCTCGAACGGGTAGGCCAACATATGCTTGTACATATGTACATATATGTACAAACATACTTACATACATATATAAATACTGCTAAAGCATTGAAGTATGATAATTAGCTGGGTGTGTTCTGATACAATACATCTATAAGAGCTTATATGTATATATATATGTATCTATATTAGACAGACTGATGACCTTTTCATCGTTTTTTTTTATAATTTTCCACTTTTTGCACATACATGCATACATAAAAGTTGTTATTTTCGATACCACTTCTGCCCCTTTAAACTATTACTTTAGTATTAGTCGTTTAAACATTTCAACAACAACGGACTACCTCGATTTACCCTTTATGTGCGTAAATGTATGTACATATAAGTATGTATATGTATATGTAGGTGTTTTGCCTACCTTGAACCTTGCTGTAGGAATCCTTAGATGGTGGACTCGAGCCATGTTCCAACGAACCATAAGGAAACTGCTCATAGTCGCGGTAGTAGGTGCCGCGTACTGACCCACCGTACGACATAGTCGAATCACCAACAAAAACACCCCATACATCCATGTTAATGTTTTACTATAATGTACGCTTCGTGCACTCGGCTTTTAGACTTGATGTTGATTTCAACGAGTTGTTTTGGCTCCAATAGTCTTGCGAACACTTCTACGTATTCGTTGTACTTTTCGTCGTTGTTTTTGTATAGATTTGAAACAAACAATTTCTGCTATGTTCGTAGAAATTGTGCGAATTTATTTCTCCAAGTAAAATGCTAACCAAAGTTGGATTCGTAGTTACTTTCGTATTGAAATCGCTGTAAATTTGAGGTCACTTCCGTGGACATAAATTGGCGTTGAACTACTACTATTTGTACACTTGACACTTTTTTCTTCTTAACCAATGTGCTTGTCGAGGGCGTTTGTTGACTTTTGTAAAAAATATATGCATATACTTATATGCCTTCTCTATAATTTTATATGTTTATAGGCGTAAATATATCTTTTTGTAACCAGCATGCATTCACACTGTTTTTACTTGTCTTAAACTTGTTCCTTTTTTTTGTTTAAATTAACTGAAAAATTGTGTTCTTAATACACCATTCGTTGAATGCGAAAAGTATATAGTAGTTGTGTGCGAAAATGCTAAAAATCGTAAAAAATACACTTTATTGTCTGTTGGATTCTCACAAGAGACTGAACTGAATTTGTTGTCTCGTCCGCTATATGGCTCACCGTTCTGTAGCTGCGAACGCTTTTCGCTTTCCATATACGAGTATTTTTATAGATTCGCCGTTGTTGATGTGACTACTCATGACATGTATGTATGTATGTGTATTTGTGAGTATGTGACTCTGCCGACTGATTTGTTTTTATTAGTTTATTTACAAGTATATTTGCGTTGCGTTTATTTTGCGCTGGCTAGTCTCGTGTTGTTTTCTCCAATGCAACCGAATACGAGCACCTTCACCGCCCGCAAATGAAAACCACGAAGATTTAAATGCAATCTCTCTCATTCGACGTCGCCCCATCGTATGTTAGCGCATGCTACGATTTTTAAGTCGAAAAAGAGTGAGCGAAGTGGTGTACGTGAGTAAAACGGGGTAGCGCGCTGTGAAGGTAAACTGTGTACATATAAGTATGTATGTATGTATATATAGGTACACGTATAAAGATATAGATTTGTTGTTGTTTTTAGAACGAGTGATTAACCAAACAACGGAGTACTGGAAAAGTTATAATCTTCACAACCGATTACTTTCTGATTGTATGCATCCATACATATACATAATGTATGTATGTATGTATACGTACGAATTCAGAAGTGCGCTGTGAGTTTAATAGAGAATATGCCTTCATGCTACCCACCTTTAAGGTATGACCTTTTTTGATGCATTGTGTAAAACATTCAATTTCGAAAATTGTTACAACAGAGGCCGTTCATTCATGCTGTTGTTATTTTCTTGTGACAAAAGAAATTCGTTTCACAATATTGACTACAGGTTTCAGCACAGTCTAGATAAGGTTTAAATTTAAATTTGCACTTGCAAACAAAGAGCGGTTGGTAGTGAAAGACTGTGAATATTCACAGATGTAAAGTTATTACGTTCCTTCTGTGACATACTTATGTACATATATGTAGATATTTAGTTATATGCTTTAGTTGTCCGATTTGATAGTAGCATTGCATTCTCCATACCTTTCTGTTAATAAATTAGTTTTTATGACAGCTACATACATACATATGTATGCACATAGCTAAATGCAGAGGTAAATACCTTTTTAAACCATTTCTGACTCATAATTGTGCACTTAATTAACGAAAAAATTTAATGTGAACGAACTTTTTCATCTGCAATCTTGATTATCAGAGATTCTTCTTCTTCTTAATTTGCGTAGACACCGCTTACGCGATTATAGCCGAGTTAAAAACCGCGCGCCAGTCGTTTCTTTATTTCGCTACGTGGCGCCAATTGGATATTCCAAGCAAAGCCAGGTCCTTCTGCACTTGGTCCTTCCAACGGAGTGGAGGTTTTCCTCTTCCTCTTCTTCCCCCGGCGGGTACTGCGTCGAATACTTTCAGAGCTGGAGTGTTTTCTTCCATCCGGACAACATGACCTAGCCAGCGCAGCCGCTGTCTTTTAATTCGCTGAACTATATCGATGTCTTCGCATATCTCGTACAGCTCATCGTTCCATCGAATGCGATATTCGCAGAACTTTTTTCTCGAAAACTCGCAACGCCGACTCATCCGTTGTTGACATCGTCCAAGCCTCTGCACCATATAGCAGGACGGGAATTATGAGTGACTTATAGAGTTTGGTTTTTGTTTGTCGAGAGAGGACTTTGCTTCTCAATTGCCTACTCAGTCCGAAGTAGCACCTGTTGGCAAGAGCAATACTACGTTGGATTTCCACGCTGACATTGTTGGTGGTGTTAACACTGGTTCCTAAATAGACGAAATTATCTAAAACTTCAAAGTTATGACTGTCAACAGTGACGTGAGAGCCAAGTCGCGAGTGCGACGACTGTTTGTTTGATGACAGGAAATATTTCGTCTTGCCCTCGTTTACTGCCAGACCCATTTCTTTTGCTTCCTTGTCCAGCCTGGAGAAAGCAGAACTAACGGCGCGGGTGTTGAGGCCGATGATATCAATATCATCGGCATACGCCAGGAGTTGTCTTATAGGAGATGGTACCTTCTCTATTTAGTTCTGCAGCTCGAACTATTTTCTCCAGAAGCAGGTTGAAAAAGTCGCACGATAGGGAATCGCCTTGTCTGAAACTTCGTTTGGTATTGAACGGCTCGGAGTGGTCCTTCCCGATTCTGACGGAGCTTTTGGTGTTGCTCAAACTTTTAGTTTTGCGGGGATACCAAATTCAGACATCGCGGCATAAACGCAGCTCCTTTTCATGCTGTCGAAAGCAGCTTTGAAATCGACGAAGAGGTGGTGTGTGTCGATTCTCCTTTCACGGGTCTTTTCCAAGATTTGGCGCATGGTGAATATCTGGTCGGTTGTTGATTTGCCAGGTCTAGAGCCACACTGATAAGGTCCAATCAGTTTGTTGACGCTGGGCTTTAATCTTTCACACAATACGCTCGATAGAACCTTATATGCGATGTTGAGGAGGCTAATCCCACGGTAGTTGGCGCAGATTGTGGGGTCTCCTTTTTTATGGATTGGGCATAGCACACTTAAATTCCAATCGTTGGGCATGCTTTCGTCCGACCATATTTTACAAAGAAGCTGATGCATGCTCCTTATCAATTCTTCGCCGCAGTGTTTGAATAGCTCGGCCGTCAATCCATCGGCCCCCGCTGCTTTGTTGATCTTCAGGCGGGTAATTGCTATTCGAACTTCTTCATGGTCGGGCAATGGAACGTCTGCTCCATCGTCATCGATTGGGGAAACTGCCATTCAGCAGGCTGGAGAAGTGTTCCCTCCATAATCTAAGTATGCTCTGGGCATCGGTGACTAGATCACCTTTGGGGGTTCTACAAGAGTATGCTCCGGTTTTGAAACTTTCTTTAAGCCGCCGCATTTTTTCGTAGAATTTTCGAGCATTACCCCTGTCGGCCAGCTTATCAAGCTCTTCGTACTCACGCATTTCGGCCTGTTTCTTCTTCTGTCTGCAAATGCGTCTCGCTTCCCTCTTCAACTCTCGGTATCTATCCCATCCCGCACGTGTTGTGGTCGATCGTAACGTTGCGAGGTAGGCAGTCTGTTTTCTCTCCGCTGCGACACGGCACTCCTCGTCGTACCAGCTGTTCTTTTGCACTTTCCGAAAACAGCAGGAGTAGTAGTGCAAGCAGAGCAGAAAATCGTTCGGCTGTCTGTTGTGATTGCAGCTTCTCGACGTCGAACCTTCCTTGTGTTTGTTGGCGTGCGTTTTTTGCTGCACAGAGGCGGGTGCGAATCTTAGCTGCAACTAGATAGTGGTCCGAGTCGATGTTAGGACCTCGGAGCGCACGCACATCTAAAACACTGGAGACTTGTCTTCCGTCTATCACAACATGATCGATCTGGTTGGTAGTTTTTCGATCCGGTGACAGCCAGGTAGCTTGATGAATCTTCTTATGCTGGAATCTGGTACTACGGATAACCATATTTCGGGCCCCAGCTAAGTCGATCAGCCTCAACCCATTTGGGGATGTTTCGTCGTGGAGGCTGAGTTTACCGACCGTAGTGCCAAAGATACCTTCTTTGCCCACCCTGGCGTTAAAGTCGCCAAGCACGATTTTGACATCGTGGCGGGGGCATCTCTCATAAGTGCGTTCCAAGCACTCATAAAAGGCATCTTTGGTCACATCGTCCTTCTCATCCGTCGGGGCATGGGCGCAAATCAGCGATATGTTGAAGAACCTCGCTTTGATGCGGATTGTGGCTAGACGTTCATTCACCGGAGTGAAGGATAGTACTCGACGACGGAGTCTCTCTCCCACCACGAATCCCACACCAAACTTACGCTCCTTTATATGGCCACTGTAGTAAATGCCACAAGGACCTACTCGTCTCTGTCCTTGTCCCGTCCATCGCATTTCTTGGACGGCGGTGATGTCAGCCTTTATTTTCACGAGGACATCAACCAGCTGGGCAGCGGCACCTTCCCAATTAAGGGACCGGACATTCCAGGTGCATGCCCTCAATTCGTAGTCCTTATTTCGTTTGCGATGGTCGTCATCAAAAGAGGGGTTTCTCATCCGAGGCTGTTTGTCATTTTTCATTGGGGTAGGCTTTTTACGTGGCGGGTCCCAAACCCAGCGCACAACCCTATGCAGGGGATGTTTCGCCTTCTCACTTTAGCTCGCCTTCGAACGGATGTTCTTAGGCTACCCAGAGGATACTTGGTCAAAAACCGGAAGTCGTGAGCTGCTTCAGTCATATGTAAAAGAATCGTTTCTGGCCACTCCCAAGTGAATGGCGATCAGAGAACTTTCCTCACTTGCGTGGACTTCTACACATGACTCCATTTTCCAATTATCATAAATTAGCGAGAATAAAATAATAACATATTTTATTATGCCTTCAGGTGCTGAAAGAAACTTTATATGGTAATAAAAGTATTGCGAAAGAATTAATTATTCGATGGAATCGTGAATAAATTACAATGGAATTTGTTTTATTCTAGATATACATATGTTGGAGCTACAATTAATATGCCCCACACTAATAAAGTGCTCCCAGTGTTTCATCTAGGTACCTCACATACTGTCCCAATCGTCTGGAGTAAAGTCAGCCGGATTTTCTAAAATCCTGATATTAAATATTTTATCTGAATTAGCCGATATAAGCGGTATAAAGTCAGCCAGAAGTTCGAAAACCTTTATATTAGGGATATGGGGGCTAAGGGAGTATTGACCCGATTCAACCCGATTTTGACACACAGACGTATTATTATTAGGAAAGGATTCTCTTGAAATTTGAATTATATGTCTCACAGAATGACCCATAAAAAAGATAAAAAGGAAACTATAGGTACAGAGGACCAAATATTCGGATTTGGACAATTTTTGTTTAAAAAGTGACATACTACGCAATTGTATATCTTAACTTAGTGCTTAGTTATGGCACTTTATAGGTTTTCGTTTAATGACGTCTTGTGGGCGTGGAAGTGATGCGATTACGCCCATCTACGAACTCGTACTTATTTTTGACAAGGAACATGTAGCAAGTTTCATTACGATATACGATAATATACTCTGTAGCAAACTGTTGCAAGAGTATAAAATATTATATAAGAAACTAATAGCTGAAAAAGCTTCGAAATTAATTGTTGAAGTTTAAAATAAGTATTACCTATGTAGGTACTTTCAACGGCATTTAAAAAATAATTAACAGATATCTTTCTCGTTTTGACTAAACTATGTATTTAACTTTTATTATATAATATATTATTCTATAAGTACACATACATTTTCTTTTCCAATTTAGGAAAACCTCGGAGGCAATTCGAAAACTGTTATGCTGGCTACAATTTCACCAGCCAATATAAATATCGATGAGACTCTAGCTACCTTACGCTATGCTTGTCAAGCTCGTACAATAGTGAATCGGGTCAAAGTGAACGAATCACCACATGATAAAATAATACGGGAGCTACGTGCAGAAGTCGATCGCCTTAAGTCGCTGAGAAATGAATATGAACGCCAACGCCGCTTGTCGGCCAATAGTAATCCAACGCCTAGAAAAATAATTATTGAAACATCAGTTGATGAGAGTGAGGTCGAAGCGTTACGACAGCAACTTGCTGAACGCGAAAGAGAACTGGATAAAGCACAAAAATCCTGGATGCAACGCTTGAAAGAAGCTGAAGATCAGCGAAAGTCCGAGTTACGACTGTTACGTCGTAAGGGTCTGGCCTTAGAATTGTCGACAGATCAAAAGCATGCCTGTCTTGTAAATTTGACAGCTGATGCAATTTTTAGTAATACACTATTTTACATATTACCAGAAGGACAAGTAAAGATCGGTCGTACGCGCACTTCGTCCTATTGTAGTCAACCGGACATATTACTTGACGGCCCTTTGGTTGCCTATCATCATTGGTATATTTATAATATGCTCTTATTTTTATTGTAAATATTATTCTATTCAATATAAATTTATTTCAGTATAATTGAAAATATACGTGGTGAATTGTTCATAATCCCACAAAATGACGATTTTGAAACGTATCTGAATGGTGATCTTGTGACTGAGCGTAAAAAAATGTTTCATGGAGACCGTTTAGTGATCGGAGGTACACATTATTTTCGGATATCAAATCCGTTTTGCTGTCAGAGAAGTAAAAATTTGGTGAGTTTCAGTAAATAATTAGCTAAAATTTATAAGACATTCGTCCTTTAACAATGCCTTTCAAGTCTAATCAACCAGCACTTTAGTTGGGAAGTAGTCGTGTAAAACAAGACCAATTTGTGATGAAACAGTTAAAATTTATTTAAAACAAGTAATTAAGGACTTTGGTGTAACCAAACATCTTATACTCTTGCAACATGCAGAAATCAAAGCCGGTGAAATTCTGTCAGATGCTGGCAAAAGAACGTTAATGATTTTATGTAGTATATGGAAGTTGGCTGTCGTAGCGATCCGATTTTATCTATTTTTTTTTTACCAATAAAATGCTTCCTCGGTTTCGTTAAGGTGCCTGTCATACCATCACCAATCTACACTCGTGGCCACGCAAACCTTACCACTATACTTTCTTAAATTTCGTTCGTTCGGGATTTTCATCAATTTTGTTTTTTTTATGTTTTTAGTAAGCATAAGTAAACTAAATTATATTCTAATTATAATTATAGTTTTTAATTTATTACGTTTAATGAGTAAAACACAAATTAGCTTTTCTCTGCTTATACAAAAGTGATACACCGATTAAACATCGTGTTTCAATTAAATAAAAATTAAATTAAATATTAATTTCAATTATAGTGTAAATGAAATAAAATAAAATAAAATAAAAAATATAATTTTTTCATCAAATGTCAGTCTCTTACATTTCGAGCTCATTTTGTAAAGCTCACTTTCAATTGATATTTCTATAGCTGAATGTGTTTTATTTTTAATATTTAATATTTTTGATTAATAACATGTCATTAACTTATTTCTAAATAAAAAGTTTCTATACCGCAAAAATACCGCTATAAAGTGTAGTCAAATATGCGCAATTCTTGACAATTTTGAGTAGTAAGGTTTGCGTGGCCACAAGTGTACATATATGCAGTAAAGTCTACCGAATGTTCGAAAATTCTGATTTCTTATGATTTCCGCCTTATGAAGAACTTAAAAGCTAGTAGAAAATTAAAACTCTTACAACGATATTAACCGAACATGAATTCAAACACGACCAAGACAAAATCTAAATTGATCCCTAAAGTTTGTAATAATAAGAGTTTATTGCTTAAATACTTGCTGTGTGTTTGAGCCATCTTATTAATCTTCATCAAGATTAAAGTGCTATATATTTACATAATAAATATGTAATTTGAAACAAGTTATATGTTCTTCGACCAACACTTACGAAAGAAAAATGGAAGCTTTATCTTATTAAAACACATACATATATACAAACACCTATCCGAATTTTGTAGTACTGCGTATTAGTCATTATTTTGGTTATTTTAAAAGGCAATTAACTCTTAAGCAATATTATTGTTTGGCCAAATATTTACTTGTTAGTTTTAACAAAAAAAGTACCTAATGGGCATAAAATAGAAAAAAAAATACCGACATATATACATCTTCGATTTTTTAATTAACAAATATTGTAATTCTTCTCACACTTTTTTCTACGAACATTTAATTTAAGTATTATAAATTATACTAGTATGATTGGATTGGCAGCATTTCCTTAGGAAACGATATAAATTACATTTATTCAGTCAAAACTGACAATTTTTGTGTAAATTCATCCTTAATCTAAAATCACTGTGGTATAATATAGTTTCTGCAATGTTCGAATTTATAAATTATTGATCCATGTGGTCTAAAAGTTTTCTAAAAAATACGTCTATATGTCGAAAATAAACACTAAGAGAATGAACTATTTCTCAGATTGAAACAAACCGCAATTTCTCTTACTACACATTTTATCTATACAGTAAAGCATATTTCTTTTAAGGATAGATAAAAACATACCCTTATGTACTTTACATTACAACACTACATTTTTGACGTCGTGGTCTTCTTGTTTAACTGTTGTTTTGAAGTTATACTGTGTGACCCCAAAATTTTATTTTTAATTTTCCCACTGAATACGGATTTACAAAACTCAATATATTCGATTATGTAGATGTAGTTGGATATAATCACTTACATACACTTTACTTGCAATATTTTAAATTCATACTTTCCTCCAACTTTGAGTGGTCATTGGTTTCTTTTTCCAACTACCGCATTTCTCTCAACATTTTATCTTTCGTCATTGATGAATTAATTTGAAATCATATTGCGGTATATTCCTTATTATACCCCGAACTGTATATATTAAATGCACGAAGTTTGAAATAGAGAAGCGTCGATGCCACTATTATATACATATTTTTTCATACTTATATAGTATATATAAATAATAAGCGTGACCGTCTGTCTGTAGATACGCGAACTAGTCCTTCAGTTTTTAAGATATCGCTCTGAAATTTTGCACACATCCCTTTCTTCCCAAGAAACTTCTCATTTGTCGGATACCGGAACGCTATAGCATACAGCTGCCATACAAATTGAACTATCAAAATCAAGATTTTGTATGGAAAACTTTCTTATTTGATGAGATAGATATCTTGGAACAAATTCTCTAGATCGAACTGAACTGTATATTAAAAAGAAATTGTTATCCGCAATATGAAATTAACAAGAATATACCACACATTAAACTACAACTAGTAAGATCTAATAAAAAAATATTTTTGTGAGTATATTTTCTATTGTCGCAAACATTTAATTTATAAATATACAAGTTAAGGGAAAACTTCTCATTTGAGCTGGGTATCTACATATTAATTTTAATTTCATTAACGTACATATGTATCTTCTCGGAAAAAATTAATGTAAATTAAGTAGCATTGTTAAATTTGAACAAAAAAAAATAATTGATTAACTTGTTTTATTTGAATTTAACAGGTGGTTGATTTTCAAATGGCTCATGAAGAAATTTTATTAAAACAGGAAGAGAAGCTTCGAAACGAATTGGAAGAGGAAAAACGCGCAGCTTTGTCACGCATAGAATTTGAACGTGCAGAGAATGAACGTAATTTTAATGAACGTATGCAAAAGCTAGAATTGGAGCAATTGAAATATAAATGTAATAGAGAAATACTCGAAACGGAACGAAAAGCATTTCAAGTAGAAGCACAAAATAATACGGACAAAACTCCTGTGGTTACACCTTATACCCCAACTTTCAAATCAAATTTGCTTGATGACATCAATAATATTATGCAAAATCCCAGTGATAAAAGTTTGCATAAAACACAGCTAATGGTGAGTTTTATATTTGTCTGAATTTTTAAAACTAACGTATACTAATTGTATTTACAACATTAACATTTGCATAGGAATATCGCTTTGTTTTCAAAGTCGGCCAGCAAACACACGATACTTAATTAATTGATTCTAACTATTTGTTTACGTCTAAACAGTACAGTACAGTACGAATTGAAAATGATAAACTTGTCTGCAGACTAAAGTAGATTATCTCAGTGCTCAATACTAAATTTGTTGTTTATGGTGATGAACATTCGTAAATACAAATTTGTCAATGAGAGTTCTTCACTCACCACACTACCGTCAGAAGGAAGCCACGCAACAACGACTCTTTTATTCAGTTTTTATCACTTTCTTACCTTACGAACAAAATAATCCACACAGTCTAATAATAATAATAGCTAATCAAAGAAAAGAGCACACAAAAAAAAATAATTCTTAAAACTTTTTTAATAGTGCATGAAAATAAACTGAAACAAGTAAGAAAGAGCTATTATAATGTCGAATGTAACCGAACATTTTATATTCTTGCAACTTGCACAGACAGACGAACGGACAGAACTGTTTATTTATATCTTTATATATAAATATATATATACAGTACAAATATACAGTACAAATATATGTATATATATATTTGTCCACAAAAAAATAGGAGTATTTTATGTAATTTTATATAATTTTAATATATAATGGCTCCAAGTTGAACAGAATATTAAAATAACTAATATTTCGTTGAATAACCTCAATTTTTTTTAGCACAGCATCCCATCTGCGAGGCATGAAGTCTATGAGATCCTGGCAAAGTTTTATTGGTATTCCTTTCCAAGCTTCTTTCACTACTTGTCATAAATCTCTCGAATTGATTGGTTTCTCTTCAGCTACTTTCTTCTTGATATTTGTCCACAGGTTTTCAGTGGGGTTGAACTCAGGAGACTGAGCAGGTCACCACATAACCTCAATTCCGTTGGCACTAAACCACTTTTTTGCGCACTTGCTAGTATGTTTAGGGTCATTATCCCGTTGATATACTCAAATCAATGGCATATTTCACGAGGCATGTGTCAACATTACCTCATATAATATTTTGACATAGGCGCTTTGGTCCATGATGCCTTCAATTAAGTGAATTGGACCAACAGCACACTGTGAAAAACGACCGCGTACAATGATTTGGCATCGTTATGTATAACGGTTTTTATGGTAAACCGGGGACTATATTCTGAGTTAGGGGGACGTCGGACAAAGTTAGGTTCCTAGAGCCTATACTACCAAATAACTCAACTTTGGATTCGTCTGACCACAATATGTTTCGCCATTTAGACGCGGGTCAGGAGCCATGCTCTTTGCAAATTGTATGTGGGCTTCCTTATGTTTCTTTTTTAATGGGGGTCTTTTTCGTGGACTTCTGGCAAATAATTTGTTCTGCTCCAAATGTCTACGAATAGTTTCAGTATTAACTGACAAATTTAGTTCGTATTTTACGATTTTTGGGACCTCTTTATAAGTTTATCCTAGTTTTCTAAATTTTTTTTATCGTTTTACGCTTTACCTCTGTTCAATGGTTACCTCTACCCACTGGAGAAAAACCCAATGATTAAAAAAAATAATAACTTATTTAAATTGCTGCTAGATTATGGAACTGTACTTACGTTTCTAATTTTGTAAAAAATTTTTATGATAAGCACTATTTTGAAAACTAAATATCTAACACTCCTATTATTTTGTGGAAAGCAATAACAAGTGTCTTCCAAAGCCATCAAAGCAGAAGTAGAATAGCAATCATCACAACAAAAATTTGTTTTGTATTTTAATGCTAGTATCCCGTTATGTGTATCATTATTGTTTCGCGTCATTTACATCTGATTTAAAAAAGTTATGCAGCCAAACACATTTTTCAGAATGGCACTCCTATTATTTTGTGGACAACTGTATATGAGTATATAACTCTATATTTACCTAGATTAGTATTAGGTGATACAAACAACCGTTAGGTGAACAAAACTATTATGCTCTGTAGCAATATGTTGTGAATGTACAAGGTGCGTTCCAAAGTAAACAGGACTGTTTGAATGTAGCGCTGTCAAATCTATCGCTATTGCCATTGTCATATCTTTATGTGGGCATTTGTTATCATAACATTATCATTTGCAAAACAAAAAAAAAAAAGGCGTCGTGTAGGTAGGTTCGAGCTGATGTAGCGCATGTTTTGAGCTCTTGAACCTGTTTAAATCTTTTATGTGGAAAATAAAAAAGGAGAAAGATCTTTTTTTCACAAATTTATTTCTGGGAAAAATAATAATTCATATTTCTGGACTACTATATAATAATAGTGGCATACATTTTATATACCAATTAAATAATAAATTTAATACGAGCAATGATATTTTGATTTATGCTTGTATGAGTTTATTAAATTTAAAACTTCGCTCATTCCCAACCCATTTTGCATAATTTTTCTGTAAAATAACAATATTAAACTAAATATTGATTTTTTGGAAAAATGTTATTTTGAAAATAATATAATATATTTTTATAATATAACACAACCGTCTTAATAATCGCTCTACTATATTTAATATTACCGAAATGAAAATGCCGACGGTACACATATACCTGGGATATGTTGCCTCTTCGAAATTTTCATAGAAATGAAAACTGCGCTATCAAACTGCTGAAGTGACAGCTTATTGCTTTCAATATATGTCATACTAATTAGTATTCCATAAGCATTTATTACTTGTTGGAGTTCTCTGGCCTGTGGAGGGAGTCTCAATTGCAACAAGTAATAAATTTTGTCTATACTTATCCGTTACTCTGTCTGATTCTGTCAGTTCGGTTCATGTACACGGAGCGAACCGTTTGTCTTCAAATCAGCGGTAGAGAACAACTTTGATTCACTAGCGATCAGCTTATTCTTGATTTGTTTTTGAACGTTCGCATCAGCAGTAAATACCCGAAGTGATGCAAACTCATGCTTCAATGGTTGAAATGATCGACAGCGTTCGGTTTGTATATCATCCCCTAAACACTGATTTACTCTAGTGCACCTCTGTTCTATTTCAAATACATATGTTTGTATACGCATGTATGTATGTATATTTGTACATATGTTATATGTATAATGGAAATAGATACAACAACTGTATGTACATACGTTCACGATGGAATTTCCATTGTTTACGCTTCGAAAATTTATAACATGCGCAAATTTTCAAAGCTGATACATTTTTTGCCACACATGATTCAAATCAGTCCAGCAAAAAATTGTTGTTGTTTGCTGTACTCATAGATTTACCCATAGATTTACTCGTAGGTTTACTTATAGTTTACCCAAAGTTTCACATAAATTCAAACAATCGTCGCAACGCTATGAACTGACATGATACGATTGGAACCGAAGCCAGCCGTACCGTTTACTCGATCGTGATTGCCGAAGAACAGATTGTTCGTGTTGCCTCAGCTCAGTTGACGCTGGAGGTTACTCGAATTGATAAACAATGTTGTCTATGCTGAACTGAATTGATTTGATTCTGTTTTTGGCACGACTGTTTGTTCTGATTTTATCATACTCGTTGCAGCACTCTGCCACAGGCAATAGGCACGGCATAGGTTAGTATAACATAAATTTTATCCTGTCGAGATGCCCCGTTAAATTTTATTTTAAAATTGGTAAAACTCTAACTGAAACGTTTCAATTGATGAAAAAAGTTTATGGCGATAATTGCCTATCCCGTAGCAGAGTGCACGAGTGGTTTCAACGTTTTCAAAGTGGTTGTGAGGACATAAATGACGATCAACATGTGGGCCAATCAAAATCAGTGATCACCGGAAATTCCATCAAAACTGTGCGTGAATTAATCAAAAATCAACCGAAATCATCATTGAAATTCATGAAAATGAAATTGAACATCTCCAAAACATCGATTTATCGCATTTGACCGAACATATGGGCTAACGAAAGGTGTGTGCACTGTTAGTTCCGCACAAATTGACTGACTACCAATAATTGCTCAGAATCCAAAATTCGATCAACGCTTGTGACCGAATATTTGACCAAAAATCACATTTTAACCATTAACCACTCCTCGTATTCACCTGATATGGCACCGTGCGACTTCTTCCTTTTCGGAAAAATGCATCTGCCCATGAAAGGAAAGCGTTATGCAGACGTAGAGGCCATTCATTTTGGACCGTGCAAAAAGCTGTATTGAAGCAGAAGGAGACTATTTTGAATATAATAAATTGATTTTGCCGAAAAAACCATTTGTTCTGTTTTTTTTTTTAAGTCCTGTATAACTATGTAACAGTATTTCCCAAAATGCACAAATTATGAAAATATAACGCTATGAGCCTTCAAAAACGTTTGCCTCTAACGAGGTAGAGAATCAGTTGTATGTCACAAATTATTGTTAAAGATGTGTTCGTTGCACCCTGCCCTTTGTATTTGAGCTCGGCTTTCTTTAAAAAAAGAGTAGTAACAAAGTTTTAACCCGAATCATAAAAGTATCAGTAATTTCTCTACTTTCCGAATCTAACACTGCTATTGTAATATAAGCTGTATTTATTAAGCACCCTAAAATGTTTCATTGATTTTCATTTTTTGATAACGACCTATAAATTGATTATAATTTACAGGTAAAGGAAGCTACGCAACGGTGCCGTAGTTTAGGTATGCAGGTAGAGTTTCGACACTCACAGGTACTTGACGAATTCGGAATATTCCATACCGTCGTGTTGCTCCATGATAAATTTCATCAACGTAAAGCCGAATGGCCTATCGCTAGACTCAGTGTCTGGCTCGATATGGTGCGTAACAATGAAGATTTAAATGCTCATAATGTGTTCAATTGTGTAGATATGAATTGGGAACCACTGGAAGGAGACGACTGTGCAGCATTAAGCGATTCACTAAACTCAAGTCGAATTTCACTAAACCTGAGCATTGTCAAGGATGCTTTATTGAAAAAGCCAATAAATAAATTGCACTTATTTAACACATCTTCACATTCACCATCGCCCATTAAAGCGTCGTCCTTAAGTAATGATGAATGTTTCGTGCAGTCATCGTTGCCGGGAAGATTCATAACGAAGAAAGTGTTAAAGTACGACGATTGTATTGACTCATCGACAAAAAACACACCAAATATATCGCAAAACTTGACCACAAATAATTCCACTTCGAACTCTAATAATTTAAGAAGTGATTTTAATGCATTGGCATTGATACATCTACGTGATATGGAGCGTTCAGCTTCGCGGTTAAAAATGTTATGCAATCGCTTTAATAATGAGCAGGAAAATGTACCTAACGACATTTCTAGTGAGGGACAACAACGATTTAGGAACTCACTAATGGAAATTGAGGAAATTATGCATGGAATGCGGTCTTATCTTGATCGAAGTGAATTCATGGCGGATGGTGAAGTACCGGCAGCTAAAATGCCAAAGGCTGTACGTTTTCTCATAGATTAGTATTTAGACGAATATTATGTTTGTATATTCTTTTTATTAGTAAAATCTTTGTTTTATATAATCTGCACGCTTAACTGTTTAAATAAAACTGTTGATTAAATAATGTTTATATTTTTAATAATATAATATGTAACATAATTTAATATTATAGTAAAACGATTAAATTAAATGCAATTACATTAGGTTCAATTGGATGATGTTGGTCCAATGATTATTCTGTAAATATTTTGTTTAAATTTCCTATTGTTTTTAAAAACGGCAAGATATGAACATACAGTGTCGGACAAAACTCATTGGACTAACTCGAATCTCACACATATTCCGTCATAGCTTTTTACATAGATGCATTAAAATCTTTTTTTTTTTTTTGCAAAAGAAAGATCGCATATTCTATATTAAGAAACAATTCAATTTTCTTTTTCAACTTTTATGTAAAATTTTAAAATTATAACAGAATGGAAAAAAGTGAAAAATCGTGCGACATAACTCATTGGACTTAAGCTGAATATGAAAATAAATTCGAATTATCAATTTCGTGTAATAATCGGTAAGATCTGTCGAGAAATCTTGCCAACCGACTTCAAACACACATTTTCGAGAAAAACAAGCGTTTTAATGACGGCGCACTTATCCTAACTAGTCTCGAGCGCACAAGTTCTCAAGGCTGTACATCCAAAGAATTTGATAAGACAATAAAAAGTCCACCTTTAGTTGAAATCCTATATCCCAGAACCCGATCAATATTTATCAAAATCGATGCACAACATTGTGAAAATTAGCAGACTACACCCATACTTACTTTCCGTATAACACAATTTAAAATTCCATCTGACTCTTTCACCTTACACAATACAAATGAAACACCAATGAAGTTTTTAGAATAAAACCTTGCACAAATAGTTCCACCTCAATTCCAAAAAATTGTCGAGTCGGATCACAACTCATTATTTCCCCTAGTTACCGAATATGTGGGCTTGAGTGCTTATAGCTGACTTTTTGTCGAAATATCAGTCAATTTGTTAGATATAACCATGCACCAAAGATAATGTCTTTTTCTTGTAAATAATGTGTCCTGATACTAAAAAAACTGATTTTCATCGCCAATACAAGGATTTTTAATCTTTCTATTGACTTTAAACCATATATGTACATACATACATGCGTATAAGTAAGGGATTTTTTTCGAAGACGGATCTATATTTAACAATTTACACTTTTATTTTGTAAATGCATGGTAGGTAGGTAGGTAGGAGTGCAGCCCTATCGGGCTCAATTAGCACTTGATGTGCCATTTTGATACACTATTCGTAGAACCTCCTGTATCTGCTATTACGTTTCACCTCTCTCAAACCATTTTGAGGTTTCGATGAAACTACTTCTGTCCGATATGCTTTTGGTGGAAATCCATTCAAGGTTTGGTGCTTGGTGGATTCCGAGTGTTTTGTGTCGGATCTGTGCTAGAACTGGGCATTCGCAGAGAAAGTGGAAGATTGTTTCCTTGTTCCCTGCTACTCCGCAGCCACGGCAGATGTCGTTGTAGGGCAATCCCATTTTGAACGCATGTTCCCCAAATGGCCAGTGCCCTGTTGTGGTAGCTGTTATTTTGTAAATACTTTTTCTTGACCTATATAATAAGTCGTTGGATCTTTTCCTGTCATATGTTGGCCATAATTGTTTAGTTATGACGCATTTTGTAATGTTTTTCCACCTGTTGTTTGCAATTTGCTGAAATTGTCTATTGATCTCTCCTTTTATCGATCCTAACGGGCTTGGTATTAGCTCCGCCGTGGATTCATTGAGGAAAGCTCCTGCCTTTGTCAACTCGTCTGCGTTTTCGTTACCGAAAATGTTCCTGTGGCCGGGAACCCAGATCAAGTTTAGCTGGAGCTTGTCTTTTATTGCGCTTAGTGCTCTCTTGCAGTTGTGAACTATACTGGAATTTGTCATGGGTGAAGACAATGCCAGGAGGACCGCCTGGCTGTCCGTAAATATAGTTGCTTTATGTATATTCCCGTGGTTTTCTAATAGAACTTCGCAGGCTTTTTCTATGCCTAGTACTACTGCTTGGAAAATGCTAGCCGAGTTCGGTAGACGTATAGAGAGAGATATGCCTAGATCAGCGGAGAATACCCCCGTGCCTACTCCACAGTCCATTTTGGACCCGTCGGTATAGATTGAGGTGGTATCTTCCTCTACCATTGAACCTCTTCCCCATTCTCGTCTAGATGGTATCCTCACCTGGAAGTGTCTATTGAAATCCAGCTTTGGGAGAATGTAGTCTGATTTGTTAATAGTGAACTTGTTGAGAATTATACTATGTCCGTAGTTCTGCTAATTCCAACCTCCCAATTCTTTTATTCTTATCGCCGCAATAGCTGCTGTTTTGTGAATAAAAATGTCCATTGGTAGTTGATGCAGGATCACATTGAGCGCATCAGTCGGACATGACCTGATTGCACCCGTAACACCCGCACATGCTGCTCTTTGTATTCCATTTAATTTTCTAATATTGTATTGTTTGTTTAGCGCTGGCCACCATACCAGAGCTCCATATGTAAGTATAGGTCTTATGACAGCCGTATACATCCACATGATTATACTTAGTTTAAGGCCCCAATTCTTGTTGACGACTTTCTGACAAGTATAGTAGGCCATGTATGCTTTGTTTATTCTTTTTTCTATATTTATTTTCCAGGACAGTTTGGTGTCTATCTCCACCCCCAAGTATTTAGCTGTGGGGGATAGAGTGAGTGTCGTACCGTTTAGTACCGGAAGTTGAAACTAGGTATTTTGGTTCTGCTAGTGAATAGCATCAGTTCTGTTTTGTTCGGGTTAACTCCTAGACCATTGTTTTTAGCCCATAGGTTTAACCTACGAAGTGCTCTTTCCATAATCTCGCTGACTGTTGAAGGAAACATGCCTGATACCAACAACACTATATGTTCTGCATACGCCACTGCTTTCACTCCTCCACCGTTTAGTTGGAGTAGTATTTAGTTCAGCGCTGCAACCCATAGAAGCGGAGAGAGGACCCCCCCTTGAGGCGTTCCTCTACTCACAAAGCTTGTTTGTGTTGCAGCGCCGTTTGAAGCTATAATCTTCCTATTCTCAAGCATCGATAGTATCCATCTGCACACAGTGTCGTCTATACCACCATGTGCCAGAGAATTAATTATCGCATTTACTTCTATGTTGTTGAAGGCGCCCTCTATGTCTAGAAATGCAGCCATGGTGTATTGTTTGTGATGTAGTGATTTTTCAATTACACTTATCACCTCGTGAAGGGCGGTTTCGGTTGATCGGCCCTTCATGTACGCATGTTGGGACTTCGATAACTTCTCCGCCATTATTGTTCTTACGTGTAGATCTATTAGCCTTTCTAGTACCTTCAGCATAAAGGAGGTAAGGCTTATAGGTCTAAAATCCTTGGCATTCTCGTGTGTTCTTCTGCCTGGTTTTGGGAGGAACACAACTTTACTTCTTTTCCAACTTCTTGGGATGTAAGATAGTTGTATGCTAGCTTTGTATATATTTTCTAGCCTTAGAACCATTGGTTCTACCAGTTTTTGCAGCATTATGGGCATAATCCCGTCAGGACCTGCCGCTTTATATGGTGCAAAACTATTTATGGCGTATTTGATTTTTCTTTTGTCTACTATTTTGCTTCGATAGTCAGCTGCGTTCAGCGGTGGTTCTGGTTGAACCCTTGTTGAAGGTGTTTGCTGACTCCCGGGGAAGTGCGTTGTGATTAGTACCTCCAGAGACTCTTTTGCCGAGGAGGTCCAATCACTTCTCTCCGCCCTAATGTAGGCAGATCTTTGGATAGCATTTTACTCAGCCTGGCGGCTTCTGTGCAACTTTCTATCGATGTGCAGAGTCCTGTTTAGCTTTCCTGACTGCTTTTTTGTATTCTTTCATACTGTCTTTATATGGCTGCCAGATTTTGGTTCTAAAACTCTCATTGAAAGCTTTCCTTAGTTGTGTTCTCAAATTCTTGAGTTCACTGTTCCACCAAGGAAGAGACTTTCTCTTTTTCAAAACAGTTAGCGGAGTAGATTTGTTAAAAGTTGTGGTTAGGATTTTTTCCAACTTCTCTACTTCTGAATCTAATTCCTCAGGATTTCTGATACTCTTATTGCCTCCCTTTTCAAGGCATTTTGTTGCTATACTGGTAATTTTTCCCCATGCCGTTCTTCTAGGGTTCCGGTAAGTGAGAGGCGCACTGTGCTTCTCGCGGATGCTAAAGAGTATCCAGGAGTGATCCGACATGGAAGGCTCATCGGATATGGTTATCACAACGAGACTGTCTGTGTCTGTTGATAGCGTGAGGTCAAGCACTTCCTCCCACCCCGGAAACCTATCCGAGCTTGGGAAAATAAAAGTTGGCTTATCGCCCTTATTGCAAATGCTTAGATTACTATTCAAAACATACTGCAAGAGTGACTCACCTCTGGTGTTTATACTGGAGCTACCCCATACGGTGTGCCTTGCGTTTGCATCACACCCTATTAGGACATCCTCCTTCCTGTTCTCCTCTACTAGTCTGGTGAGCGGGGCCGGTGGTATGTCTTCGTCAAGGGCCAAGTAGGCCGAGACCAAGAAGAAGGGCTTATCCTTCTGTTCCACCTTTACCACTGTGATATCTGCCGTGCTGTAATTAGGGCAAAGAAATGCATTTATACTTTTATTGATAAGAATGCATGCCCTAGGTTTGCCTCTGTTCCGTGTGTAAAACAGGTTATGGTTGCTGCTGTTTAGCCCTTTAATGGTATTTTCATTGACCCAGGGCTTCTGTACTAGGCTGATGTCGATGCCCCCCTCGTTCACGAGGGTTGTCAGATTCGCTGTAGCACTCTTCGAGTGCTGCAGGTTTATCTGTACGCATCTTATGTTATTGGGCATCTCGGGTTTCTTCGATGCCCACATTCTTTAGCAACTGGCTGGCGTCGTCGACCTCTTCCGTGTCGTCTTCGTCAATCCGCTTTGTCGCCAATTGGAATATTTTTATTCGCTTTTGCGATTCCGAAGCTGATTTCCCAGTCAGTCTTCTTCAGAGCCTCAATGGACTCATCACAAATGGCACAACTAGTATTAGTTTGCTTGCTTTATTCGGTTTTTCCTCCTTGATTAGCTTTTGCCACCACCATACTAGGTATAGATTTGTTCTGCAGCTTAATGCACCGCAGGAGTTTTTCGCCTGTTCCTAGAGGGGGTAATTCAAAATGCGAGCACGAGGTCTCTTCGAATGTCCTTGGCGGGTATAAGCCTCTCAATTGGTGCCTACAAAGGCGTTGCTAATTTTAGCAACACTACCTTTTCGTCAGGAAATCCAGCGAGGCCTGGTCCGCGTACTTGATGACCCTGTAGCCCCTGAGGGTCTCAGAAGAGTCAAACTCCGGGTGAGGACCGCGGGATTGTCGAGTACATAGCTTAGCACCATACTCGACAATCTGACGTCGATCTCCACCCATCTCTCCTGCATTGTGCTCGGAGAGGAGGAATTTCCGTCTATGATGGCCACCTGCAGGCTATCTCTGGCAACATCGCAGAAATGCCTTGCCGTTGTTATGCTGCTGTGTTCACCTTCACTCCGCCTCGGTTTTTTGGGCTGAGTTCTGGTATTTCTGTGATGGAGCGATTTCTTCTTTGAGAAGTGCTCTCTCGTTTGTTCTCTTCTTGAGGTTGTGATTGCTTCCTTTTCAGGTAGCCTTCATATTCCTCTACGATTGATTTGAGGCGCTTTGTTTCTGCCTCATCAACTGGGGTACCGGCTGCCTGGTCTTTGGCTATCTTCCCTAGTATGAAGACTGCCCTCTGGTACCGGTTTTTCCTCAGCTGATTCTGGGATTTCTTGCGCTTCTTTCTGTTTTCTCCTTTAGCCGCCAGTGCACCTTTGGTTGGTGCTCATGGCAGCCTTGGAGGTGGACGCTTCCTCCCTTATATCAGGGGCTTTTACTGCTGTATCTACCGGTATACTTTGGTTGGTATGTCCGGTAGTACTCTTACTCGTCTCCTTGCTGGAGGCAAGTAGCTCGTCTTCTTCGGATTCCGTAATAGGATTCCGATAATTCATGACCTTAGTCGTTGCTGTTGTCGTCAATTTGGTTGTTGTAGTTGATGTTGTTGTTGAATTATTGTTTCCGTTCATATTTGGTCCCACGAGTAATCCGGAAAGGGTTGGTCACTCGTCCGCAGAGCCGGTATGCGGAGAGAAGGCTTTTATACCTCCGACCTCGCCCGGGCATCGGAGGGGGCCGTTCGCGATCAGCTATTTATTACCCCCGCTGACCATTCAGCCCTCGGCACGGGTACCTCAACACCTTGGCTTAGGGTGGTGTTGGTTCGGGTATCCTCATACTTCCACAATAGGAGATGGGCGTAAAACCTAGGGTTTATTCATCCATATCACTATTGTGGGAATTATGAAGTGTCCCTCTTAGTTCGTAAGATTAGAGTGCGTTTCCTTTGGGATGCACACTTTACTCTTACTTAAGCCCCTTCGCCACGACAAGGCGACCAACTTCAAAGGAGAAATGCATGGTAAGTTCTGCTTGTACTAACGCTCAGACATATGTATATATGCCGCTTTTCGAACTGAATCTGCGAAGACACATCATTTTGTATGATTTGAAATCTACATACATACATACATACATACATACATATGTATATGCAATTTTATTTGATTGAATAGGTTTATTTGTAATCGGCTAACTATCACCAACTATCCAAGTTTCTGCTGAAAAAGTGTTTTTTAACCCAAAAAACAATAGGAAAATATAAAACAAGCACAAGTTGAGAGAGTAAATGTGAATACAAGGCCAAAATACTTGTAAAATTTACTCTTAAAACACAAGGAATTTTTGGCCATGGAGATAATAGCAGGTAACTTCATCAAATACAAAAAAAACAAGTATTGTAAAAATTGTCGACATAATAAAGAAGAAACTAATGGCTCCTTCACAAACAACTCGTAAGATGCAACAATGATTTACTCAGTACACACCGTTTATTCAGCTGGGGTACACCACGACGTGTCATACAGTCGTGGCGATCAGCCTGGTCGGCAAATTTAGATTCTGTGAAGACTCTTTAAGGATAATCTAGTGCAATCACATATTCGGTGGATATTGAGCTTTGCAAAGAACAACTTCTTCCTTAAGGTAAGAGAATTAATAAAAAGTGTTAAATACATTTTATTTTTTAGCTTTCTTTATATTTTTAAAATAGAACAAGTAATTGTAATTACATTTTGACCTTAAAGTGTACCATTTTTCTATAAATTACATAAGCAATAAATCAAAATCTCCGTATGAGAAACGCCGCAATCCAATTTCGGAATTTAAAATAACTCCCAACCTTTTTGTTTTAAATACTAAACTCCTACTTGAATATATAGCTTTGTATATCGTTACAAAAATAAATGCAATCGATTTTTTGTATATTAAACCTCAATCTTATTTTATAGTTATTCTATTCTAAATATTAAACTTGTTCTGAGCTATATATGTTTGTACATCGTTAAAAAAATATAACTACAACCGATTTTTCACTGATTATTATTTTTTTCTCCTATTAGGAAGTACTTATTTTATGAATACTAAACTATTCGTTATATACAAATCATCATCGTTACAAAAAAAAAACAGTTTTAACTATCACCGATTTTGGACACATTTTCAATTTTATAATTAAGCCCTATAACCATCTTACAAAATTGTCCGTTATCTAAACTGGTAAAATCTGTAATAAACACATTTGTTTTAGGTGATTCATTATCCAAAAACGGTCCGGGTATTTGTTCCTCAATCCACGGTTTCAATTTCTTGTTAACTTTTTTCGCAGTTTTACGTAAAGAGGAAAATAACCTGAAATTGCTTGGTATTAATCTCATGCTTTTCATTTATATTAGAATAATCACCTGAGTGTTATGTATTTACCAGAAGGTGTCAATACACATTGTGTGACGTATCCTTGCGAAGGTTTTCTGGACAGAAGAGATTTTTGAAGATATGTTTCAAGTTTCTTTATGGAAGTTACATTTGGCCATGGAGTCGGCCAAATATTACTTGGCCAAAATTCCTTTGGTAATGGCAAGGGACAACGACGGTAAATTAAAAATATTTGTGTACCCAATGTACTACACCTATTCAAAGTAAAATCAGTTATAGTTCCATGAAATTTAGTGTACAGCAGAGAGTTAAATAATTGTAGTAAAAGGTTCTGTAGTTGGGCATGATGTGACAGGTTCATATCGTAAAAATGTTGAAAGTCTAAAATGCAGACCTCTCCCTTATTTGAAAGTAAAAAGCGTTTAAGTTCTTCCAGTGGTTCAAAAATTTCCATTGCAAAGAGCCCATGCGCAAAATAGAATTTATCGTTATTTTGGCATACACGCAAATCGAAATAACGCACTCCTAACAACAATTGTTCCAAAACACTAGAAGACTGTGTTTTCGCCCAACGTCTCACACACCAAGGGAAAAGGAAATTTAACCACCTTGTGGACCGTTCGGCATCTGGAGCAGGCTTTGCTCCAGATTTTATACCATATGACATTGTATCATGAGATCCTTTTTTTTCAAATAGTAATAAAAAAATATTATATTAGGTATGTGCGTAAATTTGGAATCTTAGTAACTACCGGGTATTGCAAGATTGATGATTGGCAAATCGCGCAGTTCATTTGGAAGTGATGTCATCCACCGACCGTCGTCATCCATCAGTTATTTTTTGTTTGCTCTTCTTATTTCTAACTTTATGGATTCACTTATTTCAAATAACTACTAATAAATTCTAATAGATAGTGTGAAAGAAGAGAAACACTAATAATGTAAACAAACCAAAATTCAATATTCACAACATATTATCGATAACAACGATGTTTTCTTTTATTATATAGTGTCTTCATGCGACATTTTATTCTTTAAATTTAAAATTCTTTGAAACTTTTTCAGGTATTGCACATTTTATCCTTTCATTCATACGAAATGAACTGGCTTTATGTAATTAAGTTACTTGTTTGCAAAAATTTGTTTGTTTTGCACCAAGAAAACTTTTTAAGATTCCATTCACATCAATTCTATAGAATTTTTAAGTTGGTCTATATAAAAGCACAGCTGTTTTTAGGTTTAAGAAGGCTTCAGGAAATCTTGGGCTTGGAATATCAGAAGTCACTGCCCACTCCGCAGCTTATACCAATCAGATCAACAGTTGATTGACTAGTGCTGATGAGTAAGCAGTTAAATTCGACACCAACGAGAATATGACTACCATCGAAGCAGCTCAGTTCACGAGCTAAGTAAAAGGAAGACCGAATTTAAAAGAACCGCTGCATACTTAAAACGTTCATATGTTATTATTTTGCAATTATTCATTTGTTTATGTTATTAAATATTACATTCAATACAGAAATGATACTCCAAATAAAGAAAATATGAATATATAATTATGAATGTACACCGAATGACACTCCTGAAGTAATTTCGAGATATGGTGGGAATGAACAATCTTTGGCCAGAAAAAAGACCCGGTCCGTTACGGTTGACCGACTGTCGTGATGGCTTAGCACCACTTTTAAAACATACAATTTTTTTTCTTAAAATTGCATTCGGGTATAATTAAGATTTTCTACATTATCAATCAGAAAATTTTTAATCCTTATAACAAGACACATGAACTATTCAAATAAGTCCGCTTGATGGAAAATACCCTGGCAAATGTTTATCTGGTAATCATTTTTACAATTGGTTGGCCATAATTCTCTACAGTAAAATTGGTAGTACTTATCGATAATTATTATATTAATGCTATGAACTTGGCAACGCCGTGAGCTATTTGAATTTGTGTTCAAGATTTTCTTTCTCCAACATTTAAAATTTGAGCAATGGAAGTTTATGAGTTTGATAAGTGTTTGCTTGACCGCTTGGAAGAATCTTTGGGAGTTTTATCTTGGAAAGATGAAGTAGTACCCGCATCTCAAGTTCGTTCCGAGTGGTCATATTATATTGAACTTCAGATTGAACCAGCAGGTACATGGAGCGTCATTAAGCTGCATGGCATATTTAAAAAAGAATTATATTTTAAAATCTAGGTTGGCAAGCGTTATGGAAGATTCCTCGAGTGATATGTGAAGAATTATGTATTAGATACCCAACCGTGGTTTTCGGTTATGTGGAACAAGTTATTTTTAAAGAGTTGAAAGCTATATTTATTATACAAGCAGTTCAGGATGAAGACATTCATTTACCGGAAAAGCACGAAGTTTTCTTGGAAGATCTATGGCCTACCAAAGAGCAAGAAAATTACGAATTAAATATTGAACGAACTGCTGATTGTGTTGATCGTTTAAGATTCTTTTATACTCATGTTTGGATGCCCTGGGACAATGATAACGATGACGACATTAATTGGGTAGAAAAGCATTTAGAGTCACGTATCCGATTTTGCTATGACTTGCGTAAAAGAACAATGAAAAAAACTTTGGCAGCCCATGTCCGCAAATTGCTTACAGAATCTAAGTATTTGCAACAACGACGAGAGTACCTAGAACTAGGACTTACTGACGAAGACGAAGGAGACCTCGAAGAGACGATGGGTAAAACAGAAGTAACTGATTTAATGAGATTACATTTGCGCCTAGCTATGATTCGCAATGAAATTGAATTATTAGAAAATCCAGAAATGAGAAGAATTTTTGAAGAAATAAAATTTCCAGAGGAAAAATATTTCAATGAAAATGAACAAAATGACATATCTAGCGAAAAAAAACTTGGAGGAATTTATTTTGTAATGACGCCATGCACACTTGATCAACAAATATATTTATTGCAAATTGCCAAGAAGAGAATTCCAAAAGATGCTTTGGTTCAAAATGTACCCACACTGCAGGTAGTGTATGGTATACTTTTTGTTTCTGCATTCAGACACTTTTGACCTACAACTCAATAATCTTTTTTTTTTAAGGAAATTTTAAACAGTTGTAATAATTATGACCGTATTTATCTTTCACCTGGTCATCATACTGTAAAATTTTTGGAAAATATGGCCGATGGTGGTAGATTATGTGGTCTTACTACAGACAAGGAGAAGTTTACAAACTCATCGGATTACTTTACTAAGGAAAATGTTTCGATATCATCATCAGATGAAGAAAGTGTGCTTTTTGTTTTCGAAAGATCTTTTACTATTGAAAACATAGTTTTAGATTGTCGCAATGTACAAACTGGAATTTTGGTAAAAAGTGGAACATTGTGCCTGCGTAATTGCGTTTTAATTGGCGATGGAAAAACTAGTACTCAACAGGGCATTATTTGCCATAAAGGAACATCCGTTATACTAGATAAATGCATCGTTGAACAATTTGCAACAGGTGTTATTGTCATGAATGAGTCATTGTTACAGCTAAAACACACAAACGTTTTGAATTGCAAAATTGGAATCGATTTGAATGTTCACTCAAAGTGCCACTTTGATAATTCAAAAATAACTAATTCTCTTAATAACGCAGTACATGTGTCAACAGTCTTCAAACCACAAAACCTAAATGCCCGGTATACAATTTTGGACTGTTTAGAAGAGTGGGAAAAGTAAGTAATAAGTTACAGGTAAACTTGATAAGCGTAGTTTTATTATATTTATTAATTATTTTAATAGAAACTTTGACGCACCTACGCCATTCATTGGAGAATGCCAGTTCAAAGGTTGTAAAGTAAATGTATTTGTGCAAAATGTATCCAATATGATTATTTCACGAGAAACATTGAATATTTTGAAAGCTAACGAAAATGGTTTCGAAACCCCTATTACTAAGGATACAACGGCGAATGAGGAATGTGTCATCAAGTCATATTAACATATGGAAGTTGGGTTCAGCATACATAATTCTTAATCGAAACAAATTATACTGTATAAATAATTATCTGCCTTAACTTTAATTAATATGATTACATATATCACTTTTTAAAATTATATGTGAATGTGTATTAAATATCTTCGATAATATTAAGTATATAGGTTGTCAAAAAAGTCTTGCGGTATTTTCGCTAGTTGGCGCTGAAAGCGCGTAGCTCTAGTTTTATTCGTCGCATCGGGTCATGCTATACCTTTTTGGAAAGTTCATTTCACGCGCTAACACGTGTTTGATTGATGGTCGTTTCTTTTAAGTCGTTCGTGAGTTTTAACGTCGCAAACACGGAGCAAAAAAAGAGAAAATACGGCATATTTTACAGTACTACTACGATAAAGGCAAAAATACATCTCAAGCCGCCAATAAAATTTGTGCAGCTTATGGACCCGATACAGTTTCCATTTCCACCGCACAACCATGGTTTCAACGTTTTCGTTCTGGTGTAGAGGTGGTCGAAGATGCGCCACGCTCCGGAAGGCCTGTCGGATAAAATCGCTGAATTGGTGGAAAGAGACCGGCATAGTAGCAGCCGTAGCATCGGTCAAGAGCTGGGCATGAGTCATCAAAAATTCATTTCAATTTAAAAAAAAAAAAAAATTCAATAAAAATACCGAAGACTTTTTTGACAATCGAGTTATTACAAGCAAGGGCACAATTCCGATTTCTTTGGCGCCGCGATTTGAAGGTACCGTTGGAAAGAGGAAGTCCTCCTGATTAAAAAATATATGGGGTTATAGGTACGGCAAACGCTTAGTTTACGAGATATTCGACCTTAAAGTTCAAAAATTCCCAAAATTCGAACATTTCAACAAGCTATTTTACCACATTAAACACACTTTACACACATTTTTCACTTCAAATTAATTAAATTAAACTATAAACTTTTAAATAAATACACATCTTATACTTTTAACAGTTTTTTCTACCGAAGAAATCTTTATTTTAAAAATTACATTTTACACTCGTAGTGAACATCATGTGTGTGCAAAAAATTACGACGAAATGGAGCGCTGCCATGTGATAATAATAAGGAAATTCGATAAAATTCCTTTTTTCCCAAAAATTCCTCTATCCATTCATATGGATATGTTCTTTATTTAATTTAAAATAAAATAAGTAATATTATATAATAATATTATATATATTGTCACCTAATATACAAAACAACGTATTATCAAAAATAAATGGAAAGCGCTGACAGATATAATAACCAAAATTTAACCATTTTATAACGAAAATTCAAATTTTGTTTCAATATCAGTGCAAGATAACTAAAAAATATAACCACTTTATAACGAAACTCAATATATCTTTTTTTATTTTAACGCAGAAAGGAGTACTATGCGGAAGTACTTCAGTCACGCCGGGTATTCGCTCGACCAGGGTTATTTTTTTAAAGTGCGGCCGAAGGCCGCCATCTCAGAAAGGAGTACTACGCTAAAGTACTGCAGTCACCTCGGGTATTCGCTCGACCAGGGTTATTTTTTTAAAGCGCGACCGAAGGCCGCCAACGCAGAAAGGAGTACTACGCTAAAGTACTTCAGTCACATAAATCACATATACATATGTAGAAAGTATTTTTTTATAGTTAATATAGAAAAAAGAATCACGCGAAAAAACAAACAAAGAAAAAAAAAAATCCTACATATTTGCTTTTTAAGATGGCAAAGCTCGTTTTCCTCATAATTGTAAACAATCTAACCTTTTCAACGATGAGTCTGCTAAGTGATTTTAAAATTAACAAATTTAGGTAAAATATAGCAAAATAAAAGTGAAATGTGAACTTATTTCAATGTTTAGAGTGTATATTTAAATATACAGAGTGAAAAACGTGAAAAAAATTTAGTGAAATATAGAGAAATATCATGTGTTATTAGTGCAAATTTTTGATTTTTTAATCGTGAATATTTTAAAAAGTAAAAGTATTTTTATATTCTTTTTGGATATTTCTTCTCTGGAGAAGCTCCCCTATCCGCACATACCCCATTTATACGGAAATTCGGGTTTTTTTTACCCCTCCGCCAAAGTAATCGGAATCGTGCCCAAGCAAGTATAGATTTGTTTCCGATCTAACTTTTCAATTATAATTTTTCATAATGTAAAATATCGAAACTGAAATAAAACTATTAAAAATAGTTTATATATTTATAAATAATAATATTCGACTCTGATTTTGAGTTAGTTTAAGATAATTTCAAACATATTGAAGACAATTTTTTAATTACTACAGTATATCGAGACTGGCAAACCTGCTGACTCGTTTCTACGGGAAAAATCAAAATCGTGGTTAATTCTACGGTAGCGTACGGTAAAGCGGGCGTTAGAAGCGGTGTTGGTTAATCATTTACATTGCGTTCTCATAAGATAGGTCGTATTATCTGATTCGGGCTGCGGGTTTACGTTGTTCGCTGTTTCTGCTATTAGACTCACCCAAATTTAACAGCATATGTCGAATTGTTGCATGATACTCGTAGGATCCACGATTTTTTAATAACGTCATGAATTAAATCTTTAGGTTTTTCTTAGCTTTCTAGCCTGTGAATCTGTTACTATTGGTAGCAGATTTGAGTTGATCGCTATTTCGTGCAAGTTATAAGATTTCTTCTTCTTCTTAATTGGCGTAGACACCGCTTACGCGATTATAGCCGAGTTAACAACAGCGCGCCAGCGTTTACCGAGGAAATATGTGTCGCTGCATAAAGTTTAAATAGTATATCAAATATATTTAACACTTCTTCTTCCAATAATTTGATTTTGCTTGTTCTGAAAAGATTCTAATTTTATTTAATAAAATATTTGCAATTTACCTGACGTTCTTCAAACCATTTACGATGCTTCAAATTTTTCTTCGAGTGGAGATTCAATGCAATTTTTAAAAGTTTCATATTCAATATGTGCGTCTCACTCTTACACATTCAAAAATTTCGTATGATGAATGTTGCTACTCTTACAATAGAGTTTTCCATTTCAAAACAAAAAGTTACATATTAGTATCTCTGCAAGACGGAGGTAACAGATTGCACAAACACATTGAAACATTTTCAGCTGTTCACTAACACTGTTACATTTTCTGGAATTTTCAATTGAATGGGAGATTACGTAAGTAAGATAGAGAAAAACTATCGACATTCTAACATATTGTAATGTTAACTTGGTAGAATAGGAAAGACGAATACCCAATTTTTCAAGAAGAAGAAAACGAAAAGCGCAGTTTATTTTGGATTTTAAAGATGTAAGTTTGTTACATGGTAATTTAATAATTTATAATTAATTTCTATTATATATATGTATATATATTTTTAATTTCTTTTTTATAGAGAAATCGAAAAAACTTCACAAGGAGAAAAAGGTAAGCATTGTGAATTGAATGTTGTGTGCATAATTAAATATTTTAATATTACAGGAATTATTTGGAGAATTCAAATATATTGCGTACAACGAACAAATAAGGGAGTAAGTTTTAAATTATTAAAATTAAATAGTGCATATTTATTTCAAATATATATCTACATACATATATATGTATATACATACATACAAAAATTGAAATGAATTTACAATTATAATTGTGTCGACTTTAGAATACCGTCCCAGGATTTCGGGAATAAAATGGGTATGGTCGGATAGAGGAGGTTCTTCAGATCAATATTGCATCCTTTAGTTGATGTGAAATAAATATAATTCAACAATAAGTTTAATATTAAAAAAATTTACACCAATTAGTGAAGGGCTAGTGAACATAAAAAGCGAAATATAAGTGTAAAATTAATTTTAAATCGAAAAATATGTTTTCTAAATAGTGGTAATTTTCAGTTTTAAACGCAAATATCTCGAATATTCCCGCGAGTATAACTACATATATTCTTGAACTGGATAACCTCCTCTATAACTAAAAATGTTCATTTGTTCGTCCAAGATATTTGTTCGTATGCAGAATATCTAAAATTGTTTAAAATAAAAACAACATTAGTGTTTCATCATATATATATATACGCATTTCTGCTCCTAAGCAATATTAAGCATAAATATATTAGTATTTGCTTTATAAAAATACATTTATGTTTTTCAGATATAATCCAGAAGCTGGATGCCATTGAGACCCGTCTCACTGCAATTGAAAAGTCCCTAACAGACAAAGTAAGTAACGCAGTATTATATTACCAAATTAACACAGAAGCTAATTTTTATATTTTAATTTTCTAGATGCCAGAGTAGGCCGAGGTGCAGGCGCAAAGTAAGCATCACCGGTGATTTGGAGGACGAGCCTTACGTGGAGCTCGCTTCGAAACTGCCCATATCATCGGAAGAGCACAGGGTGCGAAAGGCAGTGTGGACGGCGTACTGCGCCGTAGTTGTAAATACATATTAGTTCTAAGTTGTACTATAACTATTAGTTTTACGTTGTAAATATTAGTTTTAAGTTGTATAAATTAGTTTTAAGTTGCACATATTAGTTTTAAGTTGTATATATTAGTTCTAAGTTGAAGTTTCTTATTTTACCTTAACAAATATGAATTTTTAGCATTATAACTTTTTTACTGAAATAACTTGTATTATTTTTCTGCCGAATGCAATAATAATATTCATATTACTTATATTTATTATATTTAACTAAATATCTGATTTTGATTTTATTATTAAATAAAGCGAGATTTAAAAAAAAAACTGAATTTTATTTAAAATAATTGAATTTGCTAGAAGTAACAAATGGGTAACAGATAATCTTGTTACTGCTTGTTCTTGCTAACATGCTTATATATATAGGTAACAAACTGATAACGAAAATAATAACACTAACACTATTCGGGTAACAAATACTTTTTGTTATCCATAACACACAGGTAAGCTATGCGCTAACAAAAGAATTTGTTACCCGTAACATACTGTGAAGAGATTTGCTAACAAATGCATGTATTCTGTTAGAACAAGGCAGCATGTGATATTTGCCATTGGTTAGAGCGAGATAACCATTGAACATCAAATAGCTATGTGTTATTTTTTCCCACTCTCTGAACAAAAGTAACAAATATTTTAAGGAATGCAAAAGTGAACAATAACAAGTCGCCTACACGTTTGCTAACAGCTACCCGTCCTGCAGGGATAAGAGGTGAAATTTTACAAATGGTTTTGTGAATGACGGTTACCACCGTCTTGTAGGAAATTGTGTTTCGCGCAAACTATTTAGAAAAAATGTTGGAAAACACATTGAAAAATTACATACTTCAACTTTTAATATATATTCTTAATCTCTAACATCATACCATACACATTTTATCTCCAAATTTTTGTGATGCTATTATAAAGTTTTCCTAAAATATTTGATGTCCGCCACCATCTCTAGATTAGTTTTTGTAAATATTCGGTTGAAAGTTAATCGATAATATTTACATGCCTTGTCATAACTAATTTGTTTTTAGAAATAAATAAACACAGTCAATTATCAGTTGCCAAGATGACAACAAACACAAACATTGACGAAAACTTTGAAACTCCGGATGTATGTTGAATATCTGGTTTTGAATCTTTTCATATATGTAATACTTTTAATTTGTTTTAGTTCGACGAAGATGAGCTTGGTGAGGAACAATTTGTGTCGACTACGGCTGGGAGGAAAAGGCTGTTCAGCAAGGAGCTTCGATGTATGATGTATGGATTTGGTGATGATAAGAATCCGTATACTGAGAGTGTGGATTTATTAGAAGATATTGTTATTGAATTTATAACGGAAATGACTCACAAAGCAATGGAGATCGGACGTACTGGGCGTGTACAAGTAGAAGATATCATATTTTTAGTTAGAAAAGATCAAAGAAAGTATGCCCGTGTCAAAGACTTATTGACTATGAATGAAGAATTAAAGAAAGCCAGAAAAGCTTTTGATGAAATTAAATACGTCGGTGAGTATGAAATTTAACCCTATGCGTTCCAAAAATTAATGCTACTTTGTTTCCAGGTAATGAGGCAAAAATCAAATGACAAAAGGTTAAATAAACAGTGGTTTTCATGTAATATTATTTTATTTTCAATTTATATATACTAGTATGAATAGAAACAAAATATTTTAATAGCAATGACTTTTAATCAAAGTAATCTTCAATATCGATATCCGGATTGAGAATGTCATCTCCATATGGGGTAAGATCAATTTGGTTCAATATAAGGTTTTCGCAGGTCTCAGCAAGTTCTGTGTTCCCAATCAATATTGCGCCTCGTAAACGTCCATTTTGTAGTACAAACTTTATATACTCCTTACCAGCAGTACTTCGAATCAGTAACTCGTAATCGGTTCCTAGACCTTGGCCATTATATCGCCCGAGAAGAACAACAGGATAACCAAATAGCTGAGTCACGTGTCCAAATAGTTCAAAACAGAAGTCTTGATAAATCACTTCATTTGTTAATTTTGCGCCCATACTACGTCCGGCCATACAACCCATTTGGCGAGCTTGTGTCCACAATCTCATTTGAAACCAGTGATCACCATGCTCCCACATAGCGGTACAAACATCGCCAGCAGCATAAATATCTGAAACATTTGTTTCCATCATGTCATTTACGGCGATTCCACCGTCGGATCCCTTAGATAAAGGAATCGAGCAAGAATAATTATGATGGGGTTCCACACCGGTTGCGGATATAAGGAAATCACATTCAATACGTTCATCATTGTTGAGCGTAATAAATAATTGTTTATTTTCTTCTATTATTTCCTTAATATGTGTTTTGTAGTGTATAATCGGTGAATCAGCTGTAGATAATGAATTGCCAGTTAATGTGAAATTCCTGTGCCAATCGGGTCCCAAAGCCGCACCACGAACTTTGTTGTTTTCTTTACAAAGGTCTTTTGATTGTATTTCTTTGTACCTAAGACGTTTAACAATAGAAACGGATTGTGATTTCTCTTTGTCTGCATCGCTACCCTCTGGTCTCTTGAGGTGTATTGACTCTTGAAAGAAATGGGCTGCACCTGGATCGACAAAGGTTGACGCAATATGATTGTCTTTGACCACCCAATGTACCTCAATTCCATGCAACTCATAAGCAAGTTCGCTAGCTATACCACCATTACCCAGCAAAGTAACTTTTTTGGCATGTTTTAAAAATTCCTGCAGTGTTAGAACTGAGTCGGTGTCACGGACTCCAATAACTCGAGGATTGTTACCAAGCACTAGATTAGGTGTAGCACCAGTACAGAGACATATAGATTTATAATAGATACGTCGACCATTCTCAGTGAGAACGAAATGATCCAATGCCTCTATAGTTTTAAGCCGGTCAACAATGGTTACAATTGCAGGTGGAAGGCTTACATGGCATAAGTTTTTCTCGTTCAACGATTGTTCTTTTACGTCAAATTTATAAACATATCTTGCAACGGGTTCTAAATTGGCAATAGTTTTTATAACGCTCGATTCTGTTATTAAAGTTATGTTCTCTTCTGGATGGTAAATTGCTAATGTTTCCGCACAGGTTACACCTGCGATCCCACCGCCAACTACAAGGAATGTCGATGAATGCTCTTCAAATTGTGTAATATCGTCACCACTATCTGAGGCCATTATTTTGTTTCTTCCATATAAAAATTACTAAATTATTATGTAAATTTAAAGTGTACTGGTTTGTTATTTATTTTTTACTTCAGCTTTTCCGTAGTATTCGTCGAGATCGAATTCTCTAAATGGTACGTCAAAAGTTATAAGTCCATAATCCCGTGCACGTTCAACGGCCACTGTTAAATCAAAATGTTTCTTTTGACAAAGGCCAGTTTTAGAATAACTTAGAATTTGACCCGTATGTGGTGAAATAAACTGTTGCAGTAAGTCAATATTTCGGTGGTCTAACACTAAATATTCGTCACGACAAATAGGACAAGGATTTCCGGTAGATATTACTCCTTTCCTAATACAAGTTTTACGAGTTTTACGCGGTGGAATGGCTCCTTTGTGGTTGCGCCTACGATAAAAAAATATGAGATAAATATATACAAATATGCAGAAGATTCGTACCTATACTGCTCCCAAACTAATTGATCTCCATAGGTTTCTTTGTAGGCAGAACTTTTAAGGTATCTCATGGATGTTTCTACTGGAATAACTTGTGTTCGGTCATTTTGCCGCTTTTTTATTTCATCAGCAGTAAGATTATTGGATTCAAAACCATTAACGTTTTCTTCCGGCTTTACATCACACCTCAAAAATGTACCTGAATGAAAATATGTCAGTCGTTGAGGAAAGCAAACGCGATTAACAACAGAAAACTTTTCGTTAATAAGATTTCTAGATATTGTCCTTAAAATTGTAATCATTTTACTTTAAGCTGATGGAAGAACAATCTAATCGTTCCTAACCAAATATTAAATAATAAAACTATTCAGTGATGACTCAATCCTGCACGGTGTAGCTTTTAAAGAGGTTAAAAAAAATCATCGACTTTGCGATTTTTAGCCCGTGCCTACCAAAAATAAATTGAAGTATAATAATTAATAACAGCGCTATTCTCATGCCTTCACAAAAATCACCACCTTCGTTATTGCGAGGTTTTTGTTACTTGTGCGGTTTTCCGTAAGCTGACGTGATTTCAAAAGCTCACAATCACCTCACAAATTTGTGATGTGCGGAAGCAAACCTCACAATACAAAATCGGTTGTATTTGTTGTTGTTCAATATTTTTAAAAGATATTTCTATTGAAATAGAATGGGGGGAATGTTCTTCCAAAGGCGTTATCTATTATAAATATAAGTATTTGTCTATTACAATAAATATGTTACCTACGGTGTATGTACATTTTACTTCCCTCCAGGTATGAATAAAATAATACTATGTTCGGGCCGACATTGAAAACATTTTGAAAACACATTTGTATGTTGTGGAATCTAAGTCGTTCGGACCGACAATGTGTGTTTTCGTTGAGTTTTCACTGACAACTATCAATAGCGGCATGCTCTTGCAAGATTGCACGATGACACAAAATGCAAAAATCCTATACCGAAATACGCAAGGCCAAGAGAGCACCCATTGCAGAATCTAGTGATATATGACGGCACGAAAATAAACATGGGTTTTGGTCTGACATATTTTACAACCATTGCAAATAATTTTCTGCGTTATTGTTGTTGTGCCGTTGCACCAAGAAGAAAATTCTGCAATTTCTGCACCGTGCAAAGTTGTGCAAGAGCAAGAGAATCCCCCTAATATGAGAATATCAAGTGACAGCTGTATTTGAATATGGAATGTAAACAAATATCAAGTGACAATTTAGGTCCGGCAAAATATGTCTTCCAAAAACATCGATTAAACTAAAGCAGGCAGCGATTATAATGAGTGGAATGTAAGTTTTCAAGTAGTTTTCAGCGAAAACTGTGTTTTCGTTTGACGTATTTTACATGGACGAAAACACAAGTTTTCGTGCGAAAACCAGTTTTTCCCACGAAAACATGTTTTCGTTGTCGGTCCGAACATAGTATAACATATACATATTTATGTTTCAATAATTCAGACACAATTTTATTTGTAAATATGTATGTATTTATTTAATACATGTGCAGATAAAAAGATATTTATGTTGAAATAATACCCTGTAATGCTGCAACTGCTCCTGAGTTGTTCTTTCACATTTTGAAATCCTAAAAAGAAATTGAATTGTTATATTATATATGCATCAAATTTAATAAATTTGCAGATTTACAAACTTTTCTTGATTGCCCATTTTTTTATTTTGTCTTGTTTGTTTTTGTTAAATATCTGGTTCACACCAAAGTGCTTTTCACCTCATGTGATGAGTGTTTTGTACTTCTTTCTTGTGAGGTTTGAGCAAGAATAACCTAATGCTGTAAATCTTTATTATACATGCATGGCCCTGAAGAAACTGGTTCTTCAAAAATTTTGTATTATTTTTTTTAATGATTAATTTCTGAATTAATAACAACTCTTCAGATTAATGAATTTTTTGTAGTTTCATATTGTTATTAGAGAGCAAATAATTTGCTTTACATTCAAACGACCCAATTGCGTTTGTTTTGAATTTCAGTTGTCAAAATTTTACTTACCAAATGTTTACTTTGTAAAATTTGTCAATAATCTAATGTAAACTTGTTCACCCCAATTCAAACATAGAAAAATTTTAATATTTGGCAAACAGCCATAGCAGAATAATAAAATAACTTTAATGGAAGGCATACACACAACAATTAGTTGGTTGGGCTAGAAATTGCCCTTGTCGCTACATACGACCCAACTTTTAATACTATTTGAGGCCAACTTCATTTTGAATATTCACTTCGTTCCTTAAACATGAATTCGGAAGTTGTTGCTTTACTTATTATATATGACGCGCTTCGACAGCCGAAATAAAATGGCGAAATCGTTTGAAATCGCACGACCAAGCCAAACACGATTCAACTAACACAACCCACTTGACAAAATATCAAAAAATTTTGATTTTCATCCAATCAGTTGGTACAACTCATACAACTGCCCCATATACGTAACAATCAGTTGTACGATTCGATGAAATTGGTACAATAATTGGTGCGTGTATGCCTTCCATAATAGTCATACATCGCTATATCATCGCATTGATAGTTTTTATTTACAAGAAACTATCAAAATTTTCTCATCTCTGACAGAGCGCCCTGTCATTGAATTCAAAAATAAATAGTGGTGGTTTCAAAATCATCTTGCTCAAAGTTTTAACATATTATTGAATAAAAATTTAATAATATATCAATTCGAAATTAAATAGATAGAGGAAATTCTATTGCAATTAAAATCGTGTATTATAGGTAATAAATCTTTTGTTCTATTTGAATTATTCGGATTATTACTTCTAGTGCTTATAGATGAAGATGCAATTAATATGCCTCTGCAACTGGATCCTTCAACAATACAAAAGCTTACTCATGAGTCGTCTGAAATTCGGTTGCGAACATTTGAACAAATTTGGAATAAGTTAAATCGTGCTTTTGACCATAATGAAGAAATACAATTCAAAGTAGGAGAATTGTGTAAACAACTCATCCGTTGGTTTGGATTTGAACCAATATGTGAAGGAAATCGCGTCCTCCAACTACTTATACAAATTTTAAGATCAAGCTACAATGAACAAGCTATTAAACAACTTGGTATGAATCGTTTCAAGCGAGAGATGGATAAAGTTAAACTTCGAGTCAAAAACTATCAAACCGAATCACAATTGGTGGATGAAGTAAAAAGTATACTGTGCCACTACCAAGATAGTAAAATGAAAAATGAAACAGATAAAGTTATTGAAGTTTTTGAAACTATTTCACTTATTGATACAGATGAAAATGACAGTGCTAAAAGTGAAACGTTTTTAAGCAATTTTGTAACCAATGACTACGAACCAGCGTGGTCAAAACCAACACCGGCAGATTTTACTGCACTCAGATTTATAGCAGATCTTTTAACTAATGCAGATGTTGACGAACGCGAAATGTCGAATGCCCTTCTACATCTAGAAATCACAATGTTAGATTATCCTGCCGAATATATGCTTCAAGCTCCACATGTATTTTTGCGTCTTTTACAACTGTATAATTTAAATGATTTTGAAAAATGCAGTGTATTGGAAAAAGTTATGAGGCCAATTAAAATTTACTTGCGGCTTCTTTTGGCCAGATCAAAAGAGCGTTCTAATGTAAGTGCATATTCAACAAATACAGCAGCAACACTTATATCCGGAAATACACAATTAAAAGTGAGTACTATTTTGCGCTTGGTTCTTGCAAAGAGTGTACAACTTTTGGAAATATTAGTGCACGAATGTCGTAAAGAAATGCAATATATTATGGGAATCGCTAGAGACTGTCTTGAGCTGTTTCGTCTTCAACAAATAAGTGTTGATAATGATATGTTGCGAAGGCTATACTCAATTATACTTAATCTTCAAATTTGCTTTGAGCAAGATGGACATTTCACATTGAAAAGAATTAAATATCTCCTACTTGTATGCCTAACAGATGATATTTCAGCTCATAATATCAACGAACAAACGGAGAAGGAAGATTCAAAAATGTTAGACTTTCTGCTACGTGATTATACATTCAAAGTCAATTTCCCGCATCGTTATCGTAATATTGAAAAACGTAAGCAAATATTTGGTTCTAAAACCTTTGATCAATGTCAAAAGCTGCAACATTATGATAGCTCTATTCGATTTGCAGTGTCATTACTTCGAAATCCACGAACTATCAATAGCGAATTAATACTATTGAATGAACCCAATATTTTTGTGGCTATAGAAAATTTGAAAAGTGTACAATTAACTGAATATGTATTTCAATCGATTATAGATTGCAACGCACAATATTTAGAGAAGCCCGACTTGCGGTCGAAAGCTACAGAACTATTACTTAATTTAATGCGGTTGAAACATGAGCCACTGCGGATACATGTTTACAAAATACTTTCTATGGCGGTAAAACGGCACTTTGCATGCTTAATGGAAAACGAACGCTATAATATTGGTTTGACACATGGACAGTTGCTAGAATGTCAAGTACTAGGTGTACCATGGAGCAGTGAACTACTACTCCATCTGATTTATATATGTGGCGATAATAAAAACGAATACTTAAACAAAATTAGTGAAGAAATATTAACGCTAATATTAAAATCTCAGCACTTATTGGGTGAAGAATGGCTAAAATTATTACATTTATTTCTACCAATATTGCCTTTGTTACAGTGTTGTAATCAATCGCAAAATATTACACTGCTGTTGCAAAAACTACTTGATCCAGATACAAAACAACTGCCTTTTTTGACGGTATTGCAAGGTAATATTATATTTATGTTTCATCACCACAGTAATATACGTAGCGAAGCTTTAGCGCGCCTTCTTTACATTATGAATACACTACCAGACGCTGATAAATATGTACCAAATCTTCTACATATAAGCGATGTAATACCCAACGATGTATGTATTTTAAAAAGTCCTCGGGAATATCAAAAGATATTTACAGACGTTAATGCTTCTTATGAAAGAGATACTTTACATAATTTGCTGAATATGTTAGAAATGACCGATGTGGAACCAGTGATACGCAAAACAACACTAATGCAATTGAATGTTATGTGCCAGCAATGGGAAACTTTAACTACCTTTTGTGAAGAGAGTGCTCATTATTTAATCTTACAAGCGCTTGAAAATGCACTATTGGTTACATCGTATGAAGATTATACCGGCTCTGCAATTCCTGCAATCAGTATACTTTGTAAGGTGTTGTTATATGACGCTTCTCTGCGTTGCGAATTATCAGATACACCCAATATATATATTTTACTGTTACGCGCGATTGCTCTCTATCAAAATGATATACAGTTACGTCAGGACGCCTGTGTTTGTCTGTTTCTCCTACTTTATTCAAGTTTCATTGTAGTTTTGGGTAACCAGCGTGTTGAGGCACCCAGCCTGTTAGGTAATTTACAATTGCCGCTAAACTTTGATTTGCAATCGTTTGAACAACACAATACCGCGCTCTATGAATATGATCAAATTTTCGCAAATAAAACGGAAGCCACGTTATATTTGCGGCATCTAATAGCAAACACCTTTTATGACGATCAAATTCCTGTACCTAAACAGTACTTGGAAGAGCAAAAGGATTACGATTTTGATGCAGAATTGCATTTGCAATTACGTGATTGGCGCTTAATGAGCGCTACTAATTCGAAACATAATATACAACGATTTTTGAGAGCAATTTTAAATGCTACCGATCATAAGTCGCTGATATATGCGAGTATTTCATTGCAATTACAGCTTAGTCTGCGCGATCAACAAACTAATAATGCCACCACATTGATGCCCGACAAATTTGTCAACGAGCTATATGGTATGATTAGTAAATACTTGCAATTACCGCCGGGTAATGAGTCGGATTATGAACTTTTTGAAGTATTGATCGATCTCTGTCAATTCTGCGTACAATTGCCTTTGACTATAATAAATATACGTTTGGTAGAGGATTTAATAACGGATTTTCAGCATGCTATTATTGCGCTACTTAAAAACGAGGATACTTCACTTCGTTTGTATCACAAATTATGTGTTTTATTGAGAAGTTTAATGGAATCCGTTAAAACTGTAAATGGAGACAAAGAAAAGTTGCGTATTTTACATAGCAATTTATTTGAATTGATATTCCAATTGATGACGCGGCACTTTCAAAAACGTGATTTCCTACGCATACGCTGCTTATTGAGTCTACAAGCTACACTAAGCAGTTACGATATTGCTATTGCGGATAGGCAACTCATGGCATACTGCAAACGCTTCATAAAATTATCACTTGTATTAAAGTCATTTACGCAAACCGGATCACAATGGCAGATTGATTGCCTGACTATTGTATGTCGGCTTTATACACAGTTGGAGGAACCACAACGTAGTTTTAAGCTTTGCCAATCATCCGTAAAGTACTTGAGTGGTCTATGCGGGCATTGTGAACGAAAAGTTCGTGCGCTGGCTTGGTGTATTTTAACATATTTTTCACGCTATGACGACCCGCATGATAACAGTACAACATTAACAACTGGTATTGACTTTTTAGAAAATGAGTTATCCTATCTGCCTGGCGGTTTTATGGCATGTTGTTTGTGCACTTTTTTAGATGGCGGTGAATCGATAGTGGTACGTCAGTTAGCTGCGAATTTATTTACCAATTTTCTCAGTGGAGCTGAGAAAAAAGAGGATGCATTTCAATTACTTACACGACATAAATTTCTATTCTTTGCAAACGAAGCCATACGAGGTTGTTGCATATTCGAACAAACTTTACCGTTACATTTTGATCATAATTCCCCAATCAGCGTAACTAATTGTGATTTGATAAGTTGTTTTTGTAAAATATGCTCTATAATGTTGGAAAATAAACCAGATTTCGCTAAAGAGTTGTGTGAAAGTGATTTTATGTTAAAATTATATGAATTACTGAAAATGTCAGCGGCGGATGAGAATCCCAAATACTATGTCATGTGCGGCGAAATATGCCGCTTATATGGAGCATGTTATCCAACAAATTTCCCTTTACTGCAGCGCACCCTGTGTCGTGATCAAGTTTGGCTTAAACATTTTTATCAATTATTCGACCAGCCAGATATATTAGATGCAGTGATTGTAAATGTTTTGCAGCTGCTGTTGGTTCTTTGTAAAGATGATATGGCTTATGAGAAATTATGTGACAACATTTCCAAAGCGCCGGCATCGCTTGTGAGGCATTTGTTGCGCGCTTTTGCAATTGAGAATCTCAATACACCGCTGCAACGATGTTCATTGGCAGCGTTGAGTTTATTATTAATCAAAGGTCAGAATAAAGAGAAAGAACAAAATAGGCCAAATAACATTGTAGTGACACTGGAACGCAATGTCGCAATAACGGATAATAAAGACATTATCGCGCTAAAAGTGGCGAAATTTACTGAAATTCTGACGCAGAGACAGTATGACAATTTCAGTGAGGATCTAAGCGTCGATATTGATTTAGTAGAAAATGAAAATGCGAGCAGTAACAGTTCGTCAATAACAGTAGCAACAAAATCCCCAATTGCTCTTATCTTTGTAGAGTTGTTTCGCCTATTTCAGCACCTTTACTCCATAGCGACGATCAAATTCACTAACGCACCAACCAAAGCACAAGTGCAAGTAAATGAAACGCTGGGGGTGATTCTGAGAATTTCTGTAGGCGCACGGTTGGCCGCGAAAAATCTGAAACTCTTCGATAAAATAACGCAAATTTTTGATACATTTTTTGAACAGTTCAAATGCTGCGCTACTACTTACGTACGCCGTTATGGCGAGAAGAAAAAATTGACTTTGGTAAAAAATTTTAAACTTTTACTAAACGTATACTTGCATTGGTTTGCCGCTGCTGATGCAGCGCTCACGGATAATCTTCAAAGTGTAGCACTTTCCAAGCTCCTAATGCAGTTGTGGCCGTGGTTGCCACACTCAGGTGACTTAAAAGAGCTAGTACTGCAGGTGTGTTGTCATCATAGTGAGCATTCATTTGCCGTATGTAAACAGTTTGCGGTGCTGTTTTCCGGATATGTGCACTCATTACTGCAATTGGTCATTAAGTTGATCGTAGCCGAAACCACGAAGGTAAAAGCTAACAATGCCGAAAGTTTCCCGGTTATCAGTACGGGCTTGCGCATAGTTATGAATTGTTGCTCGTGTGCAGAGGGTCGCGTCACCATAACTAAAACACATATGTTGGACATGTTTGATAGCTTGCATCCGTTTCACTTAAAATCGCCTAAAGTTAAAGCCGATATACTGCGTTCATGGTTGCAGTTTTGGGAGTTATTTTCACGCTATCCGGAAGGTGCGCATATGCGCAATTTGCGAGCTCTCTGTGATGTAATTATACGGTCTCCTCCCAGCAGCACTGTACGCATATTGACGCTTCGTATATTGCGCAATATGTGTTTTTTGGGTAGTAATCGTTCTGCTTTGATGACATCAAACGACTTTATTTGTACAATTGATACGATTGTTGGCGAACGACTGGGTTCGTCAGCAGCATCAAATGCGGAACAGAAATATGTTTCGTATGAAGAACAATTGATAGCATGTGTTGGTGTTTGGAAATTAGCCTCCGGTGGTGCTAAGTACGTCGCTATGCTACGATGTACCAATTTGTCCAAACATCTGCGGCAGTTGAATCAGCAGTTGGAGTCACTCAAGGAAACTAATTCCAAGAAGTTTTCACAAACCCCTTTCGCTACAGATTTGTCGTATGTGCTAGATGTAATCTTAAATATTTTTAATAATTAGTTTTTTATATTTTTACTATATTTAAATTATTTTAGATGATATTCTTAAAAATATATAATATAAGTCCTTCTAAAACAATTAAAAATATTTGGAAAAAAATTGAAAAAAACACTTACAAAATTTTGCTACCATTGAAACTGTATTTTTTAATTTGTTGAATTAAAACGCCTTTGTTAATAATGTACACCCCAAATGTTTTTATTTTGTTATTTATTGTTAATGAAATTTATTATATTTTTGTGATGAAATTGCGGCTTAAAATTATAAATATAATCTAACTCTTCGGTATTATTTCGCTTAAGTTTCAAGATAACAATAATCAGAATAATTAAATGAATTACAACTTTTATATAAGGTTGATCTATAATGTTGTAGTTTTTAATACTCTTGCAACATGTTGCTTTAGAGTATAATAGTTTTGTACACCTAACGTTTGTTTGTAACACATAAAACTAATTGATAGAGATAAAACGCTATGTACATATAAATAATCAGCATGACGAGACAAGTAGAACTCCAGATGTCTGTTTGTCCGCACGTGCATGCTATAACTTGAAATACGTGTCCCTTGGAAAACCTCCTATAAATTGCCATAACGAAGAACTAAATTGAAATACAAAACTCTAATTAGTTGTATACTAATCCCAATAGCAAGATTTTTAAAAAGTGAGCGTGCCTCCGCCCCTTAATAAGTTTAATGTATAAACCTCCGAAACTATTCAAGCTAATTGCAAATTGTGCAAATTTGCACAGGAAAAATCATGTTGACACCTCATGCGACAGCGCAAAAATAGGTGAAATGGAATCATAATTACGCTCACTTCCCATAATATAACGGTTTTATTAAAAATTGCTAAAAGTGCGTTAAATCATTAAAATACCTGAAAAGTAACCCCAGTGTATATAGTTGACTTTTTACTGAAAAATTGGTCAATATGTGATATACTTAATTAAATTTAGGAGACAATCTTTTCCTGATAATGGTATATCTTTATATCAAAAATGGATTGAATCGGATCAATATTTCCACCATATACCCAATAAAAATATTTAAAACTTCCGCCTGGGAAGAACTTCCCCATATATCTGCGCCAATATGTGAGCTTTCTTAATTAAATTGGGTGAGCGTGTTTATCTCTTTACGTTGGATCTGGGTACAGAGAAAGCGGCAGGTCCTGATGGGATTATGCCCATAATGCTGCAAAAACTGGTAGAACCAATGTTCAAAGGCTTGAAAATATATACAAAGCTAGCATTCAACTATCTTACATCCCAAGAAGTTGGAAAAGAAGTAAAGTTGTGTTCCTTCCAAAACCAGGCAGAAGAACACACGAGTATGCCAAGGATTTTAGTCTTATAAACCTTACCTCTTTTATGTTGAAGGTACTAGAAAGGCTAATAAATTTACACGTAAGAACAATAATGGCGGAGAAGTTATCGAAGTCCCAACATGCGTACATAAAGGGCCAATCAACCGAAACTGCCCTTCATGAGGTGATAAGTGTAATTGAAAAATCCCTACACCGCAAACAATACACCATGGCTGCTTTTCTAGACATAGAGGGCGCCTTTAATAACATAGAAGTAAATGCTAAAATTAATTCTCTGCCACATGCTGGCATAGATGACACTGTGTGCAGATGGATACTATCAATGCTTGAGAATAGGAAGATTATAGCTTCAAACGGCGCTGCAACACAAACAAGCTATGTGAGTAGAGGAACGCCTCAAGGGGGGGTCCTCTCTCCGCTTCTATGGGTTGCAGCGCTGAACGAAATACTACTCCAACTAAACGGTGGAGGAGTGAAAGCAGTAGCGTATGCAGACGATATAGTGTGGTTGGTATCAGGCATGTTTCCTTCAACAGTCAGCGAGATTATGGAAAGAGCACTTCGAAGGTTAAACCTATGGGCTAAAAACAATGGTCTAGGGGTTAACCCGAACAAAACAGAACTGATGCTATTCACAAGCAGAACCAAAATACCTCAGTTTCAACTTCCGGTACTAAACGGTACAACACTCACTCTATCCCCCACAGCTAAATACTTGGGGGGTGGAGACTGACACCAAACTTCCCTGGAAAATAAATATAGAAAAAAGAATAAACAAAGCATACATGGACTACTATACTTGTAAGAGAATCGTCAACAATAATTGGGGCCTCAAACCAAGTATAATCATGTGGATGTATACGGCTGTCATAAGACCCATTCTTACATATGGAACTCTGGTATGCCATTTAACTGGGTCTACATGTTTTTGACCGATGCTAGCTTCAATTTCAAGTGCTAAGTATGTGAAGGCGACTCATTCGTCTCTCGGGTTTGAAAATAAATAGAATTTTAGATCTGAAGTGTTTGGCTTAGGTAAGCCAATTATTTCAGCCATTTACCATGTATGCAGTTCATAATGGTTCATAAATCTTTCACGAATCCTTTTCCCTAACAGCTCAAAATCAACCTCATCGGATTTGCCTACGTCAACTGTAATAGTAGGCAAAGTGTGTCACTCATTGTTCTGTTGTTTTAAACTATGTTCTACAATGCGTCTCTTCAACTTTGTGTGACAGATCCAAGATAGTGTCTAAAAATACCATTTCTGTTGACATTGAGAGTTTTAGGGAGTACCTCAAGATACCATGTAATAAAAGTGGAAGACCATATGTGTAAATCGTACACTTTTACCAAAGAAAAATATAAGAAGTGTCATGATGTCTTATCAATTTTAAAAATAAAAAGTAAATGTTATCAGTCAATATGTATTTGATAAGTAAGTACATACCCTTAAGTCGTAATCCTTAACCTGTTTGCAGTGGTTTTGATCATTGGGGTGTGTTTTTACTTGTTTCGCCTTCTCACTTTAGCTCACCTTCAAGTGGATGTTTTTTCGGTTACCCAGAGGATACCTGAGCCATATGTACTTGTAAAATAATCGTGTCTGGCTACTCCCAAGTGAATGGCGCTCCGAGAACTTTCCTCACTTGCGCGAACTTCTGGACATGGCTTCATCCTTCCGAAGAGGAACATTTGCAAAAAGACAGAGGCGGAAATGCGTTAAGACGATGAGCTGACAAACTGGCCGACAGGAGTAATGTTCGAAGTTTCTACGAAAAGATGCGGTGACTAACAGAAGGTTTCAAGACCAGAGTATACTCTTGTAGAACCCCTAGAGGTGATCTAGTGACTGATGCCCAGAGTATACTGAAACTGTGGAGGGAACACTTCTCCAGCTGCTGAATGGCAGTGAGACTAGGAGACCGAACCCAGAACCCGATTCCCCAATCGATGACGATGAAGCCGACGTTCCATTGCCCGACCATGAAGAAGTTCGAATAGCAATTACCCGTCTGTCTTGAATTGCTCAAACGGACATGATAGTAAAAATTTACTGGTGTCAAACCACCACCATTTACTAAAATGACAAAAATAGCTGTACGTGATAGAAAATTTTTGAATTCAAATTTGTAATCAGGACACCTCAAATACCCCACTGACCTCTTAGCACTTCAATTGCCAAATTTTTTCTTCATAGTCGTTGAGCACTTCAATCGCCAAATTTTTCCTTCATAGTCGTTGAGTAGTGTTATAGAATCAAAATTATTATATTTCCGAGAAAAACTTAAAAGGTTCTTATAGCCACTTATATAAAACCATACCCAAATTCGACACATTCTGCTATCATTTTGTCAAATTTTATTCGCATTTTTAAATTTAAAATTTACTATTCTTGAATAAAACTGGATTTGAAAAAGATATATTATAAAGCATATAATTAATATAGTGTTCTATGCTTTTTTCGTGGCCTGTATTAATAAAGTGTTTTGATTGGAAAGCTTATAATATTTAACTAGGCTACACAGTTTTTTCTTAAAAAATATGCAATGGAATCATCAATATAATGTAATTAGATGTCTGAAGTTTATTAATTTTGTAGTGGTTGGCTTGGTATAGCCTTTATATTCCACGTTTAAAGTCCATATTTAAAATAGTGTTCATTTCCTATATTTAACGGTATTTATCTACACACTTTTTAATACTACTTATTTCTTTCCTATGTTCCAAAATTTTTCTAATAGTACGCCAGTACGTATACTTTATGCTAAATATTTGAGCCGTAATAACAGCAGTTATTGTTCACTTAGAGCTAACCTAATAAAGAGTAAACTGACGTTTAGTTGACAACACCTTAAATAGTTCTACTACTCTACAAAGAGCTACTGTACTGTAGAGCCATTGCGAGTACGAAGAGTAGTCGTTATTGAAGTGTGCAATAGAGCAGAGCTGTTAGCTTAGCGTAGTGCGTCACCATACGTGCGCCCTCGTGACAAATGGTGACTGCACCCGACAGCCCCAAGTGTCCTGCCAAACCTATTTGCCTATTCGCGTAGACTGACGTGATTTACATACATATATACATATGTATATAAAATATTATATTACATTCCATTTAACTTTTGTATATCAAATAAGCATACATTAATCAATACGGTTGATTAAAATTTAATTGACATATGGTGTTCCATTAAACAAGCGACTCGTCGTCATCGTCATCGTCGCCGTCGTTGTGGTATGTCCATATATTTGTTTATTGAGTGAGCGAGCGCGTATGTTTTGTACTCCAAGTGACCTGACTGATGAAGGTAAGTTCAATTACTTTGACACTACCTCAATGAAACAGCTAAAGTTTTGCACAAAAATCATGCACGAAGTGGATATAAATATAATATATACGATTGTCTGTAAGAAAATATTAGAAAATATTGTGTCAGCCGCATCAGCAACAGCTCATAGTGGACATAATATATTAGCATAGGCCAATTTATATATTCAAAAAAAAGTATATACATAGCTACCTTTGTATATACATATGTACATATATACATATGTATGTATATGCATACTTATCGGGTGTCTGCATGCCTGTTCACTCAACAGTTTCATTGCCTCTGTGGGCTTAAGTGAATTAACGCTATATGCGTAGATTAGTGCTTCCTGTTGCAATTTTTCACGACTCTAGAGCAAATGACTTCATCTGCTTTTCTTCGAAAATTGCCGGTTTGTCAACTGGCAAACTCTAGATATCTCCAGCCAACGCACAGACGCCGTTATTGTTATGTTGGGTGGTCAACAAATATGTTTAGTTAATACAAGTATACGGGTAGTAATGTTTCCGAACCCATTTGTTTACATTTATGTATATACACATATATGTACACACATACATACATACATATGTATATGTAAGAAATCTGTGTACAACCAATTATTAGCATTTCATTACTCTCGGTGTAGTTAAGTGTTTTTCACAAATAACTAAATATATATGTAGTACATATGTATGTACATAAGAAAGTACAATAGGGGGTTTCTCTTGCTCTTGCAAGATTGCAGATTGCAAAAATCCTATACCGAAATATACAAGGGCACGAGAGCTCCCATTGCAGAATCTAGTGATATATGAACGGCTGATTCTGCATTCATTCTTAACAAAAAAACTATAATAAATCTTTACAATTTTAATAGAAAATTTACCTTCCTCAACAATTTAACGTCAAAATATGCATTTAAGTAAAATGACAGCTAGCACAGGGTTGCAATTATTTTTTTACGTGTCATTGCACGAGAATAAACATGGGTTTTGGTCTGACATATTTTACAGCCATTGCAAATAATTTTCTGCGTGTGTTCGTTGTTGTGCCGGTGCACCAAGAGGAAACATCTGCAATTCGTGCACCGTACAAGGATTTTGCAAGAGCAAGAGAATACCCCTAATATATTTATAACAATTACATTCTGTGTTAAGCCAATTCACTGTTGCGCTCTCACTTCAATATTCTATAGCAATAACCATGCCATAATTTAGGGGCGCCAGCCTCGTCAATGTCGTAGGCTGCGCTAATATTCACGCCCTTGCTTACAAATATTCCAATACATTCAAGCGTCGAATGCATACAAGCTCATGAGCACACGCCATATATGTAGATATGTTTGAATGCTTAATAAGTTTTAGACTTATTTTATTTTTTTGGCAAAAAAATACCATTTTCTTTATAATCAGGAAAGAGATAAACTTAACTTTATGCTCTTTATCGCGAGCTCTAATATGATTTCACACAAACAATTATTTCCGCGGCACTTCAAATGGGCAAAAGAATTATCAATGTCTATAATGTATGCATTAGGGTGGAGTGTCAATATGTGGAAATGTCTTTTTATGATGATACCACAATATAGAAGTTATTAAGGGGCAAAGTGTAGTCAAGTTACAACTTCAAATATTTTTTTGCTTGTACTATATAAATGACTTGACAGATATTTGAAGAAAAAAATAATCATTTTAAAAGTAATGGCTCCTCGTGGTAACTATTACTAATCCTTTAGATTCATCTAAATTCAATCAGACAACAAAATACTTTTATTAAAAAAATCTAGTATCTGATTGAAGCTTTTTTTAATGTTAATATTTTTTTTTAGTAAAAAATCTTCGATCAGGTACTACATTTTCAAAAAAGCTTCAAAAATTTCATTGAAATGTAATGAGCGGTTTTTGAGTTACAGTGTTTACCGCTCAGAGAAAACCATATTTGAAGTTTTTCACGAACGTTTCAGAGCGAACAAGCACCCGTTGGTAATTATCGCATAACTCGAAAAGTATTTGTCGGATGTACATGCAATTTTTAGAGATATTTTTAAGATACACTTTAAGTAAATGTGAAAAATTTTTTTGAATTTCATCTTTTTCCTATGCTTGTTAAGGTTAGGTTATGATCTCACTGAAAAATGCAGGCTACCGGTACGAAACAAAGAAACATTAAAATTAGTGAGTTCTTAACTTCTTGGATAATATGATGCGAAACTTTTCTCTTTTCCTAAAGTTAAACGAGATAGATAATCAAATTCTAGGTGATTCACACATTTTATGTATGTAGGTGATCCCTTGTAGTTTCATTATCAACATTAATCACGATGTGAAGCAAGAGTTAAACAATTAATATGTGTAGATCAGTTAATAAATTTGTTTTTGCTCGTGATACTATTCTCGTTTAGAAACAATTCCATATCTCCCAAGCTACTTTATCGGCATTACGTTCATATACAAGGTGCGTTCCAAAGTAAACAGAAATTTTTGAATCTAGCGCTATATGTCGACTGGTGCGTTAGAATATGCTATTTTTATCGATTGTCTAGTGAGAATTTCATGACTTTTCATCGATTGGAAGTGAATTTATTGCGTTTTAAGTGTCTGTATGTTTGTGTTATCGGTGCGAAAATGGACTTCGAACAAAGAGCCAACATTAAATTTTGTTTTAAAATTAGTAAAACTTTTACCGAAACGTATCAATTGATGAAACAAGTTTATGGCGATGATTGCCTATCCTTTAGTAGAGTGCACGAGTGGTTTCAACATTTTCAAAGTGGTCGTGAGGACTTAAATGACGATCAACATGTGAGCCAATCAAAATCCGTGATTACCGGAAATTCCGTCGAAACTGTGCGTGAATTCATAAAAAATCAGCCGAAATCATCATTGAAATTCATGGAAATGGAATTTAACATCTCCAAAAGATGATAAATTGATGCATTTTGACCGAACATATGGGCTTACGAAAGGTGTGTGCACGGTTTGTTCCACACAAATTGACTGACAGCCAAAAATTGCTCAGAATCCAACATTCGAATGACGATTATTTGACCAAAAAGTACATTTTAACCATTGACCACTCCCCGTATTCACCTGATATGGCACCGAGCGACTTCTTCTTTTTCGGAAAAATGCATTTGCTTGTGAAAGGAAAGCGTTATGCAGACGTAGAGGCCATTCAAACGGCTTGCACCGTCATACTGGCCATACCGTCCAAACAGTTAAAACACTCGTTCGACATGCTTTTGGACCGTGCAAAAAGCTATATTGAAGCAGAAGGAGACTATTTTGAATAAAATAAATTGATTTTGCCGAAAAAACCATTTGTTCTGTTTTTTTTTAAGTCCTGTTTACGTTGGAACACACCTTATATTACAGTTTGATTTGAAATGGATGAAATCGAACTACCCAAATAACCTATATCCTACTTTTGTTTTTGAAGCGGATTCCTTTATTTTCCAATAGGTAATTTGGGTATAAATGAAAATATCGAAATTTAACTTATCACAAATAGCGCTTCTGACATGTGTTATCGTAATCGGTATTGGCTTCATGTATTGAATATGAGATTTTCCGTGCCTACGACGAGTTTTTACTCAAAATATCGTAAATACTTTGAGATCTCGTAATGAAATTAAGTGAGCTTATTTTCCCGTCCACAATAAAATTACCTACATTTATTTATGTTTTAACAAAGGTTTCTAGTGTGTGTTCCATCTACTATTTTCAGTCCAGAGTAGTGTTTGTTAAAAAGAATAACACTTTTCTCAATTTGTATGAAAATATCGTTTTAATCTAATCAGTAATTAGAGAATTTTCTGCATAAAACATTGCGCGTGATCTAGAGACAACAATAATTTATATGTATGTGATGGTTCTTATTAAAGATAAATGAAAGATAAACTTTATGCGTATGCTCAACAATAATTCAAACATTTCGAAACACTGTACAGTGTAATGTTATGTTTTTTTTATAACTTTTTAGTTTCACAATCGAATTTTTAGTATTTACGTGGATTAGAAATATGCTGTAATAAATTCATTATGTCATATACTAAACCCTTAAAAACTGATCAATTCTAGATTTAATCCACAATTTTTATAAAAAATTGTATATTGCACGCTTACTCAAGTTAGACAATTGCCTAGCGCACAAGAATGTTTAGCGGTATTTTGGCAAATTTTCTATACATATTTTTTATTTAAATAAAATAATTTACAAAATTACCACCATCTCGGAGGTGAAATTTAAGGGGTCAGTAGGGTAATATTTTTTCAATTTTCTTATTTTTTTTGCATTTTCTTTTCCCTTATACCCATATAATTAATTTAGAAACACACTTTACCATTGGAAGGTTTCGAAAAAGGACCAAAAATAATAATACCGCGCGACGTTCGAAGCGCTCGGAGTACACACCTAAAACTTTAAACGCGTTTTTCTCAAAACACACTTTTTGAAACTGGACATGATCCCGGTCGAACTACTCAACCGATTTGCTTATTTTTTTTAATGTTCACAAAACGTCTGGCTATCGTCCCTATATTTTTTATAATTTATTGACAATTTTCTGACAAAATTTATATAAAAAAACATGGGGAAAATTAAAAAAAAAAATGAATTACTTTTTTCTTTATCAACATTTTTTCATGATTCTAATAGGAACGATAACCATTCACGTACCTTTGAAAAATAAATTGGGTTTTTGTGTTTCAGATGATCCAAACATGAGAAATCAAGACCGCCAGTGAAAAAACGCATCTCCTTCACCCAGCCATTTCCCCGACAGATGTCATCAAAAAATTCCGAAAAAATTTGTACCTCATGAAATGTAAAAAAAGTTCTACTCGTATTGTAGAATAAAAATTTCTATGAAAAAAAATTTCAAAAAACAGACCAGATTACCCTACTGACCCCTTAATGTTTCTGGCGTAATTAGTTATTCATATCTTGCGCTTTTAGTAGCAGACAGACAGTCACCCGGATTTCAACTTTTCTCGTCATCCTGATCATTTATATAATATATCTATTTAGCTTAGTTTTAGGTGATACGTATTACCGTTAGGTGAACGAAACTATTACACTCTGTAGCAATAAGTTGGCAGAGTATAAGATTGTTTAATATGGCTCCGAGACCCTAAAAAAGAAAACACCACTAGCCGGATGATAAATTTCGGGATTTTAGTTGGATAATTAAAGAAAAACTCTATATATTATGTAAGATGGCGTTGAACGTTCGAGGACCTGGGGCCTTCAGACTCCGGCCACAAACACGATCAGGTTCATAACCTTTATTCAGTAGAATTCTCTTTCTGTGCGACGGCAGAAAAGAGGGCTTTTACTGTTCACAAGGTAAAAATGCAGACAAGATAAACCATTTTTGTTGTGCTAAAATTTTGGTTTGTCGGTATTTTGATTTAGCTGTATGTTTGAATTTTGTTAGTATTTTGATGGGTCGGCATTTTAAGTATTTCTCATTTAAATAATTAACTTTTTTAATGTACCGCTAAGTAACTATAACATTTTTTTAATAATTATGACCCTTATTACTCTGTGGTTTTTAAAACAAATGAATTTTGATTAAAGTTTTGTATTGTATCAAACCAAATGTCGATTAAAGTCTGTGTTGATAATTTAGAAAAAAAAACCATGACAACAACCTAACAAAAGTTGTCTCGGTCCGTCCCTGTGCTTACTTCACGATTTAAATACAGACCACTAATTCAGCTACTACTTTACGTGGCAGAAAAAGCAATAACGTGACGTGTCTTATTTACAAATTTTACACTATAACTAATTTACGTTATTTTGTATGTTACTCTTTCATCATTAAATTCACGTTTTTCGAAATTGCTCTATATTAGCCAATTCTGTAACAGGTATACTTCTTGTAATCAAGTGTTTCCATGTACATTAGGGGTTTTCATTGCTCAAAAACGATATTGATATCAAAATAAAGGGTCTTTTTTTAGACATATAAATATGAAATAAAATATATATATCTTAATTATATTGCCAATTTAGTTTAGTTTTGAAGAAAACTGTTTATTTTTAAAATGATTTCGGGCAACTAATCGTTGCGGAGGAGTTGAATAAATTTTAGACGAGAGGCCCAATTTTCGGCCACTATTGTCAGCAATATTCTTTTTCGAGTTCTCAATCGTCTCGGGATTATCGATTGATGCGTTGTGCGAATCGAACCAGAGATCATTATGAAATGGCAAATCAAACTGAGCAGTAATCAAGTAACAGCTGTCAAAAACAGCAACTCCGAAAAAACTATTGCCTAATTGAAAACCACACGTCCAAAAAACACCAGCTATTATATATAAGTATTAGTATTTAAAATATTCGAAAACCTTTTAATAAAAATCCATTACCAGAATGTTATGCTTTGTAATATTGCAAAATAATTTTGAGCACGTTCGTAACACTGTTCAACGTCGTAACCTCTAGGTATGCAGTAACGTTTTCAATTTTTTTTTATGAAAGCTTGTAGTACATGCGTTGATAAGATAACAGTTGAAAAATCGAAGAAGTACTGGCAATTCGTCAGACATTATAAATACGTTAATCACTATAGAACAAAAGCTGGTTTATCTCGGTACACATGTATGTATGTGGTGGTAGTTATTAAAGTCCATTAAGGACGTGTCCGAATACACATAGACCCTCCTTTTTGAAGGAAAATCATCATGCACACATATTACGTTGCAATTAATTACTAATTCATAGACAAATGTATATGTGTATATAAAAATATGAAAAATGCGTAAATATTTGTATTAATAGGGCTATAGAAGCCGAAATTGTGGTATGATTATGATCATCACATACGCCGATGTATCAATAATTCCAAACCAGGGAAAACAATTACTTTCTTAACTTAATGAGCAATTATTTATTTATTTGGAAATGATAGCTTATTTAGAACATATTATTGTTTTGGATTCTTATTATCGACCGAAATTTCGGATCGTAAAAAGAAGTCGGAAAATCTTTCGCTTTGGAATATATTAAATTCGATGTCAAATATACATTTATACGTTTTTTCCATTTGTCAAACATGAGTTTAGAATATAGACAATTATCCAACTTATTATTCCAGATTTCTAATTATTGATGAATTTCTGACTTACTTGTAAAAAATATAGATGTGTTTGTATATATAGTAGTAGTATCTTAACAGTAAATTACTCAGAACCGGTTGAAAAAATACTTCAATCAAAGAGGAGGTTGAGATTGAAAGGTAAGACAACGGTTACAAAAACTAAAAGCATACTTTCATTCCAAAAACGTTCTTACATTGTTAGCCCAAAACTTTTGATGCCAAGAAGTAGACTGATTTACTCTTCCTTTATGAAAATTTCTAACAAATGTTATGACTCCGAATCATAACATCATAGAATCATAACAAAATATCCACCTTATAATGGTTTTATGTAGTATGTAGCTCCACCAGGAGAAAATCAAACCAAGGAGCGGAAATTTTTCTTTCATTTGTAAAAAGGGAAAAGTTAGTTGCGCTTTTATGGGGATACTTAAATACAATACAATTATAGCACAGTTTGTTAGCGGCTCATTTTCAATAATAATTCTGCTGGAAAAGTGTTTTTAACCCAAATACTACCGAATGAGAGCGAACGTCTGTTGAAAACTCAACCCAGTGACAGATAATTGCTACGTATACTAGATGTGGAACTTGAACTAGAAGGAGAACTGCGTCTATTATAATAAACACTTCAAAATTATCTTTCATAATACAAATTTTATAGGTGAAAACTCAACTCAGTGACTGCTATTAGAAGTAAACAAACGACGCTATTTCACTCTACTTGAACTAGAGCAGGGCTGCGTCCATCATATGAGGCCCCTAGTTGCTTTGGATAAAAACCAAAAATGATAAATACGAAACGAAATGTCACAAACTTATAAACACAATACTAAAAATTATAATTTATACTTACATTTATCCACCCTCCCTGTATAAGTACATACATACATATTTATTGCAGTATGTACGCATGTGCGCACACTACTTATTAACTATGCCAAACATTGTGCTATTAACAAAGCATTTAAAAGAGACGCTTTGACACCTTTAGTCGGCGCGGATAATGTTAGTAGGGGTTTGCTTGTTTGCTGGTAGAGACTTCAGGAATATCAGAAACGTTAAGTATTAATTACAGGGGAATAGTGGCAATTGTTTTGGTTTCATTGGCAGTTAATAATGTGAGTGTGTTATGAATAATATATAATATCTTAATGGTAAAGTAATTATTGAGTGAAAAGTGCTTAGTAAAAAAGAGGTAGCCGTAAAATAAAAAAAAACATAGGAAGACATTAATGACAATGTGACATACACATATGTATGTACATTTGCCCATATGTATGCGAATACACTTAAATATAATTGTTGCTATCATTTTGAATTTTTATGCGGCATTTCCTCGTAGAAAAATGTACACAAATTCAGTCACTTATCAACACTTGCCGTTTCAGGCTTGCTTAACTTAAAAGATAGAAAGTTGCCCATGGAGAACGCTTCATTTAATAGGCGCAAACTAAATCACATGCAAAATTTGAAATTCGGATTAACACTAAATCAAATTGGTAAGATAAAAACGAATCAGTTTAAAATACAACAATTTGTTGAAGTACCGTTAAAATGACAAATTTAATCTAATCTGAAAGTTGATTTAATGATTTCACATGGTTTTAGTCTAAAGTTGCTTAAAAATATATCTACTTGCAAATAAGGTTTTTGTGAAAAATTATGCGTAATCAGTGAATCATAAAGCTGATAGTATAATCGTTAATTCACGTAATTTTAAAATATTTAGCAAATTTCATAAGCGTTTTTTGGTGGAGTCGAATAAGTTAGGAGCAAGTTACCTATCACTGAATGTAGTGTAATTTTCAAATATAATACTATAATCGTGAGTAAAAAATTAATGTTATTGAGCCCAAAAATATCAGTTATTGTTAAAGAAACATGATTTAAAAAAAAAAATTATTGCTTTTTTTCATTTTTATTTGTTTTCAAATTTTCTAAGCGTAAAAACCACATATAGGTGGTACATATACATAAATACATATGTAGGTACACCCACAAACCTGTGATAGTGGTGAGTAAAATCAACCATTTTTATCTGTCAAACAATCTGTTAATATGAACAAACACCTTTCTGAATTGTTTACTTTTCAATTTCAAATAAGCGATAGTCGAATACTTATTTCACTTTGTTGAATATACATACTTTGGTCTAAACGAGTGATGATTAAGGAATCACCGTTCAGGTGCCGTCGAGCATTATTTGTGTGAATTTAAAGCTAGAAAATATGGGACGCTATCTTCAAAACAAATATGTATGTATTTATTTTAAAAAGCAATCAAACTAACACATTTAATATTCATATTATTATTTCATTCATAAAATCGGTAAATTAATTTTTGCCATTTAAGTGGTTATATCCATTTGTAATCCAGAAAAAATTAGATTTTTTGTGATTTTTTTTATGAACGAGTCAGGTGGCGCAGAAGATTTTTCTCCTTTAAGTTACCTGACATCCAAAACTCCCTCCATAAAAAAGTATAATTGCTGTAGATGAATACAGGTAATGGTCAAAGAAATCGTCGAAATTTTAGTTTTTGTGTAAATGGCTTCCCTAAAGAAAGTAGATTTTTGCGAAAAAATGTTCGCTTAAGACGACTTAAGAAATCGAAATGACTATCAAAAATCTTGTTGCTTCTTCTTGGTCTTGTGAAAATTTCAGTACGATCGGTTCAGCAATTTTCTCCGACTCTGAAAACAGCATTTCGAGAAAAATTCGTTTAAATTTCTGGGAGCCAATCACACTAGCCTTACAAGTACGCATGATTGAGGAAATAATTGTGAGAAGGCGAAACATTCCCTCCGCCACGTAAAAAACTATACCAATGAAAAACTTCCAACAGCCTCGGATGAGAAGGAGGATGGAGTCATGTGTAGAAGTTCACGCAAGTGAGGAAAGTTCTCTGATCGCCATTCACTTGGGAGAGGAAAGAAACGATTCTTTTACATATGACTCAAGCAGCTCACGACTTCCGGTCCTTGACCAAGTATCCTCTGGGTAGCCTAAGGACATCCGTTTGAAGGCGAGCTCAAGTGAGAAGGCGAAACATTACCTGCATAGGGTTGTGCGCTGGGTTTGGGACCCGCCACGTAAAAAAACACTCCAATGGAAAAGCAACAACAGCCTCGGAAGAGAGACCCCCCTTTTGATGACGGCCATAGCAAACGAAATAAGGACTACGATATCAGGCATGCACCTGGAATGTCCGGTCCCTTAATTGGGAAGGTGCCGCTGCCCAGCTGGTTGATGTCCTCGTAAAAATAAAGGCTGACATCACCGCCGTCCAAGAAATGCGATGAACGGGACAAGGACAGAGACGAGAAAAAGAAAGAATCCGAAATGCGTGAGTACGAAGAGCTTGATAAGCTGGCCGACAGGGCTAATGCTCGAAAATTCTACGAAAAAATGCGGCGGCTTACAGAAGGTTTCAAGACCGGAGCATACTCTTGTAGACCCCCCAAAGGTGATCTAGTCACCGATGCCCAGAGCATACTTAAATTATGGAGGGAACACTTCTCCAGCCTGCTGAATGGCAGTGAACGTACAACGCTAGGAGAAAGCGAACCCGATTCCCCAATCGATGACGATGGAGCAGACGTTCCATTGCCCGACCATGAAGAAGTTCGAATAGCAATTACCCGCTTGAAGAACAACAAAGTGGCGGGAGCCGATGGATTGCCGGCCGAGCTATTCAAACACGGAGGCAAAGAACTGATAAGGAGCATGTATCAGCTTCTTTGTAAAATATGGTCGGATGAAAGCATGCCCAACGATTAGAATTTAAGTGTGCTCTGCCCAATTCATAAAAAGGAGACCCCACAATCTGCGCCAATTACCGTTGGATAAGCCTCCCCACCATCGCATATAAGGTTCTATCGAGCGTATTGTGTGAAAGATTAAAGCCCACCGTCAACAAACTGATTGGACCTTATCAGTGTGGCTTTAGACCTGGAAAATCAACAACCGACCAGATATTCACCATGCGCCAAATCTTGGAAAAGACCCGTGAAAGAAGAATCGACACACACCACCCCTTCGTCGATTTCAAAGCTGCTTTCGACAGCACGAAAAGGAGCTGCCTTTATGCCGTGATGTCTGAATTTGGTATCCCCGCAAAACTAATGCGGCTATGTAAGCTGACGTTGAGCAACACCAAAAGCTCCGTCAGAGTCGGGAAGTTCCATCTTCTATAAGAGTGTACAGCTGCTGGCGTATGCTGATGATAATAATATCATCGGCCTCAACACCCGCGCCGTTAGTTCTGCTTTCTCCAGACTGGACAAAGAAGCACAGAAAATAGGTCTGGCAGTGAACGAGGGCAAGACGAAATATCTCCTGTCATCAAACAAACAGTCGTCGCACTCGCGACTTGGCTCTCACGTCACTGTTGACAGTCATAACTTTGAAGTTTTAGATAATTTCGTCTATTTAGGAACCAGTGTTAACACCACCAACAATGTCAGCCTGGAAATCCAACGTAGTATTGCTCTTGCCATCAGGTGCTACTTCGGACTGAGTAGGCAATTGAAAAGTAAAGTCCTCTCTCGACGAACAAAAACCAAACTCTATAAGTTGCTCATAATTCCCGTCCTGCTATATGATGCAGAGGCTTGGACGATGACAACAACTGATGATTCGCGGTTCCAATTTTGCGAGAAAGGTACTGCGAAAGATTTATGGTCCTTTGCACATTGGCCATGGCAAATATCGCATTCGATGGAACGATGAGCTGTACGAGATATACGACGACATTGACATAGCTCAGCGAATTAAAAGACAGCGGCTACGCTGGCTAGGTCATGTTGTCCGGATGGACGAAAACACTCCAGCTCTGAAAGTATTCGACGCAGTACCCGCGGGGGGAAGCAGAGGAAGAGGAAGACATCCACTCCGTTGGAAGGACCAAGTGGAGAAGGACCTGGCTACGCTTAGAATAACCAATTGGCGCCACGTATCGAAAAGAAGAAACGATTGGCGCGCTGTTGTTAACTCGGCTATAATCGCGTAAGCGGTGTCTACGCCAATTAAGAAGAAGAATTTCATAAAAGTAGTTTGATATCTTAAGTAGCGAAATAAAAACATGTAAGAAAGGGTTAAGTTCAGGTGTAATCGAATATTTTATACTATTGCATCTAGTCAGAATCAAAGTCCGAGAAATTCCTTCAGGAAGTATGGGAGTTGGGAGTATTACTGACCCGATTTTATCTATTTTTACCAGTAACACATATTACTAACATGGACTTAAACATCGCCAAAACATGATAAATCGATGCATTGCATGCGAATATTTGGGCTTACAAAAGGTGTGTGCACGGTTTGTTTCGCACAAATTGACTAACGACCAAAAATTGCTCAGAATCCAACATTCGAAGGACGATTATTTGACCAAAAATCACATTTTAACCGTTAACCACTCCCCGTATTCACCTGATATGGAAAGGAAAGGAAAGGAAAGGAAAGGAAAGGAAAGCGTTATGGAGACGTAGAGGCAATTAAAAAGGCTTGCACCGGCATACTGGCACTAAAACACTCGTTCGATACGCCTTTGGACCATGCAAAAAGCTGAATTGAAGCAGAAGAAGACTATTTGGAATAAAATAAATTGATTTTGCCGAAAAAGTCATTTGTTCTGTTTTGTTTTTAAGTCCTGTTTACTTTGGAAAGCACCTTGTATATATTTTACAGAGTCTCCGACGTTTCCTCTTTGAATGTTGCAAACATCGTGGCATAAAAAGTACGGTGGTATGTCCAATTTTAATACCGATTCACATATAAACCTGCTGTACAACCTTAACCGTTAAATTTGCTGCTTTTGACGATTTTCATTAGAATGATGGCAGTCTTAGAAGTTTTCAACATAACAGTCGGATTGTACGTATCACCTAAAACTAAACGAGATATACATATGTATATAGGGTTATGCATTCATATATAAATGTTCAGTATGACGAGAAAAATTGAAATCCGAGTGACTGTCTGTCCGTCCGTGCAAGCTGCAACTTGAGTAAAAATTGGGATATCTTAATGAAATTTGGTATGCGGGTTCCTTAGTGCAAAAAAAATTACGAGTTCGTAGATGGGCATAATCGGACTACTGTCACGCCCACAAAACGCCATTAACCGAAAACCTATAAAGTGCCATAACTAAGCAACAAATCAAGATATAAAACTCTAATTTGGCACAGGGGATAGCAGTCGCAAGGGGCACCTATGGGTAAAAAACTTTAAAAAGTGGGTGTGGTCCCGCCTTCTAATAAGTTTAATGTACATATGTATATCATAAACCAATAATGATACAATACTCACATTTGCCCAGCTCAAATACTATAAGAACTCGACAGTGTGAAAATGGATGAAATCGGAAGGTAACCCCACTCACTCGCTATATAATGGTACTGTTTAAAATTACTTAAATCGCGATAAACTTATAACTAAATACGGATGAGACACCACTTTTCGGTGAAATCCCATATCTCGGGACCTAACCTACCGATTTGGAGATTTATGACATTTTTCTCGCATTCTCATGTCACAGTGCGAAAATAAGAGAAATCGGACTACAACCGCGCCTACTTCTCATATAAAACAATTTTAAATTCCACTTGATTCTTTCACTTTCCAGTACACAAATCAAGAAGCAATTAATATAACTGGATAAAACTTTGCACGAATGCTTTTAGTGTATGCCACCTTATGAACAAGCATATTTTAAATCCAACAAAAACTGTTCAAGTCCCTAGGTGGCGAATATTTGAACCCCAGTAGCTGTAGTTAACTTTTGATAGAAAATATCAGTCAACTTGTGGGTATATATGTAATTGAAATTAATTCATAATCCTTATCTGTTAATGGTATGTCTGTATGTCAAAAATGGGTTGCATCGAGACAATAGTTCCTGTAGCCCCCACATACCTAACATAAAGATTTTCGAACTTCAGGGTGGCCGATATATCCGGCGGCCAATATTTGTGTTATCTCATGATCGTCTCTAAATGAGAGATCATGCTTTACTAATAACAGTGCATCTTTGTGCCTAAAATAGATAAATTTGAGCGAAAACTTGTCCTACCCCCTATATATGCAACTATGTAATATCAGAATTTTCGAACATGACTTTAGTTTACATATATGATAGGTTTTTTAGTATGGGGATGTTAATAGTATATGGTATGGAGAAAAATAGATAAAATCTGGTCGATACTATCCCCACTATTATATACTACATAAGTATAATGATTTTCGTTTTTCTAACAAACATATGCATTTATAAAATTATTCAGATTTCGATTGTCTGGTTGACGTTTTGCACCTTAAGGTATTTCCCTAACCTTGATTCCTGCAAGTTGCAAGACTATAAAATGTTCGGTAGCATTCGAACTAAGCCCTTCTTTACTTATTTCATTTATAATGAATTTGCGCTAGATAAATCTTACCATGGCCGATATCACATTATTTCGAATTCTTCATCCGTCTTTATTTTTTGTTTGACACTTGACGGAAATATTCTTTTCCTTTGTGGCTTTAGCAGACAAGTAAATGGTGAGAAATATTAAATGGCAACATTAAGTTTACCCATTCACATTGTATGAAGAGATGCCAGAAGGACTTCTTCTCAATAAGTCTAGTTGAAATAACTTTATTGATAAAATGTACACATTAAACCTATTAGAGGATTTTAAACTGAAATGCGCTTTTTTACTATGATCCCCTGTAACAGGTACTATCTTATTTTTGAAGTTAGTTATATCGTTTTATGGGCATGGCAATGGTCATATTGCATCTACAATACCAACCTTCTTATGGTACACTTGTAGAAAGGTTTCATCAAAATATCTTTAACACTAGAACTACCAAGACCGTCATTTTGACGGTTTGCAAATTACATGCTTAAAAATTTGATTATTATTTATATAATTGTTCCAGAGTTTTATTACGACTTTTAATAAAATATAAGAGCAGTTAATTATTACTATTCAATTTCCCTTCACCGACTTTAATTTCCATAATCAGTATGATCTATACCTATTTATACCAAGACCCATCAAAATGACGGTTATAATAATTTATATATCATCTATGCAATGATGGACATCAATACATATACATATATACATATACATATACATATATATAGGCTCACGTAGATGGCCTTTGCAGGTATTTTATAATATTTTGGAATTGCCAGCAATCAATTCGTGAATTTTGTATAAAGAGACTTGTGATGAAAATATAACCAGAAACCAAGTAACAACAAGGCAAGTGTTCAACTAATATAACATGTACATGTAAAATATGTGCCTCATTCATATAGAAACTGTTTTTGTTTTTTTTTTTTAAATAATTAATGAATTATTATATTAAATGTTGTTATTGCTAAATTGTATTCTTTTATTTACTTAAACTAACTCAAAAGTTACTATGAAAGCCATAATCAAAAATCCGTCAATTTGACGGGTGCGGTAAAACTAGGTATATATTTAACATCGGTAGTTCTAGTGTTAATTTTACTCCAGTCATCGCTTGTATAAACGAATGGTCAGAAAGTCCTCCGGATTTCAATTCGTCTAGCCGTACTAGTCATTTATATTATGGTATAACTATCTTGATTAGTTGATTAGGCGAACAAAACCTTTATACTCTGAACCAACATGTTGCGAGAGTCTAAAAGTGATTTCTAATCACTGTTGAACTTTAGAATATAGTACAAGTACAATTTACAGTTACAAAGAGGGAAGTTCTTTACAATTTATTATCAAATCAATAGGATTTTGCCTTTACTGCTATATGTGTAGTATAATAATAAATAAATCAAAATAACTTCCGGTCTTCATAAAGCTTTCATGGGTGTACATATAAAATGAGAAAAAATGTGAATTCATATTAACAAATGCTTTCTTTCTCAAGTATTTATTATTAAAATCGCTCTTTTTCGTTATCTGTACATTTCCCATAATTAATCAAGGTATGCGACTGCTAGCAGCTGTTTTAAATATAAAAATGTTTTTTTTTTTTTAAATGAAGGATATTTAAGACATAATATATATTTAAAAACATACATACATACGTTTAAGACATAATAGATATTTAAAAACATACATATGTATATTGTACACAAACAATCGTATATAAATTGGTTTAATCTTCACAAGTGTAGGTATTAGACGCTACTGAATGAATGAAATAAAAATATATGTACAACGTGGACTGAAAAATCTTTGACCTGGCGAGAGATTGCGCCTCAAACAAAAAAATTCTTATTAGTCTTAGAGCCCTTAGAGCCGTTTTCTCAATGTCTGGTTAGCAGCCATCTGTCAGTTATGTTCTGGTTAACTTACCCATCAGAAAATATTGGACTGATAGGTGACCATCTCATGTATGTAGGGTGATTCTTTAAGTAATTGCGTTTGATGGCAATAGCTGATCTTATTGAGTCTTTTCAAAACCAACTTTACACTTAACCGTTTTCCGTTATATATTTGAACAGCTGATATAGTAAGGCTACTTTGTGTAAGATTTTCTTAAATTTTTATACCTTGAACAGGATATATTAAGTTTGTCACGAAGTTTGTAACACCCAGAAGGAAGCGTCGGATACCCTATAAAGTATATACAATAAATAATCAGTATGTTGAGCTGAGTTGATTTAGCCATGTCCGTCTGTCTGTCTGTATATAAACGAACAAGTCCCTCAGTTTTTAAGATATTGTTTTGAAATTTTGTAAACGTCATTTTCTCTTCAAGAAGCTGCTCATTTGTGTGATCTGCCGATATCGGACAACTATAACATATAGCTGCCATACAAACTGAATGATCGGAATCAAGTTCTTGTATGGAAAACTTTCTCATTTGACAATGTATTTTCACAGAAGTTGGCATAAGTTATCTAAGATAATAATGTAATCTCCGAAGAAATTGTTCAGATCGTATTACTATAGCGTACAGCTACCATACAAAATGAATACATAGTTACTAAAAAAATGCACCTGTGAAGGGTATATTAGCTTCGGTGCTGCCGAAGTTAACATTTTTTCTTGTTTGGAATATTTTTTGTTTTGAGCCATATCGATGATGGAAGGTCGAAAACAACATTTTCGGCATGTGCAAGCAAGGTGAAAATTATGTGATATGTTTTATACGAAGAACATGTGTTGACCGAAAGCCAAAATTGTGATACTTTATTGAAATTATGCAAGTGGAGAAGTTTTCTTAAACGTAATATGGTACAGCGATCTTAGATCTTGTTCAAAGCCTATATCTCTAATATAATTATTTCAGAATCTCTGATTGAATTTTAGCACAGCCTAAAATAGTTTTGTTCGCCTAATGTTTGTTTGTAACACCTTAAATTTATCGAGTATATATAGAAGTATATATGTATATATATAAGTTCAGGGAGACGATACTAGTTAAATTCCTAGTGACTGTCTGAACATCGTTCCATCTATTCGTAAAAGTGATGACATGAGAAAAAATATAAATATCTTATTACATAATGTACTTGTTTCCTGGCATCCAAACGTGGTTGGAATTGCAGAAAGCGGAATCGGTTCATTGTCACACCTACAAAGTGACGTTAAGCGAACACCTGTTTATTACTATAACTAAACTGCAAATAGAGAAACAGACCTATAATTTTCCGGAGGCTTAGAACTTTCTAAAAATGGTATACAAGTATATCTAACAAGCCGCTAAAGCGACCAAATTTTCTGAGAACATACCTTTATAGCATTTCCTCATACTTCGTAGAAATGGATAAAATCGGATGGACTGTAAAAGTGTGATAACTCTCTAAACAAGAACGCCACAGATGCATTAAATTTTCCCTCTGAGATGACACTGAAGGATTAAATAAACTAAGGTTAAAATAGGACAATGGACATGACACCGGTGAATTTAATATCTCTGGAAGTATGATACCAATTACAACTAAATTCGGTACGTTATATTATCCTGATATTCTTACATTGTAGTGTCAATATGGGCGTATTTGGAATACAACCACGCCTACTTTCCATGTAACACAATATAAAGTTCCATTTGATTCTTTCACCTTGCAGCACAAGAGTATAAATCAAGTACCAATGAAGACATCGGAACAATACCTTGCACTATTGAATTCAAGATATACCATCTCTTACCTAAAAATGTTCGAAATCGGATCATACATTTTGAAGGAACCAGATATTATCTTATATCTGACTTTATACCAAAAATATCGGTTATTTTTGAGATAAATTAATGTATGAACTTCTTTTCCAATAATAGTGTGCCCTTTGTCAACTCCTGAAAATATACTCCTGGCTTGGATCTTTTAAAATTGCTAGATAATAAATACTCGGTCACAACCGAGAATTAAGTTTAAGTTCTCTGATTCTTTACGCCTTAAGGCGTGGGTTGATTGAAAAATATTTGGACTGACATCATTTTAGCTCCATCAAAAACACTATTTATGACCAGTTTGAGAGTTAAAACGTTAGTCTTTATATGTTACATTTTAAAATGATCGCCAAATCATTTCTGAAACAATCAATAACTACTGCTGAGAAATACCCGTTACTTCTAAGGCGAGAAAAATCTTAGAAATCGAATATATGAAAGCTGCCGTGCGCAAATCATTGCACAGAGCGTATTCATTGGCCACGTATTTTATGCCTTCTGCAGCAGTCTCCATAACTGTTTGCAGCCCAGCGTCTACAATATCCGCCTCCTTCGTACAGTCTCGAATAAGCTCCAACTTTTTATTCGGCGCAAATTTATCCTAACAAAGAAATGTTAACGAACTATATTATTTGCATGTTGGATCGTACAAAAAATCTACTAACTTACATTGCATTCATTGATGGAGTTGAAAATCTCATTGATTATAGACTTTTCGCGTTTCACGTTCATTTTACCATAAGATACATGATTGATATTCTTTAAGTACTCAAAGTAAGATACCGTTACACCGCCAGCATTACAATACATATCTGGTATAATGAGTACATTCTTTTTACGTAATATTTCGTCGGCAGCAGGCGTCGAAGGACCATTAGCGCCTTCCAAAATCATCTTTGCTTGTACACTATTGGCATTTTCAGCAGTGAGAACCTTTTGTGTAGCGCAAGGCATTAGTATATCGCATTTTTCACCTAGCAGACTTCCGCTTTTTTCAGTTGCTTTCGTATAGCCCTTGATGGATTTCTTATTTTTTGCATAATAGTCCATTAAATCCTGAGTTAATGGTAAATTTCGACAATTGTTAGCATAGAAATTTTAACTTCTTAACTAAAACACATGCCTTAGGATCTATGCCATTATCATTTACAAGTGATACATCAATTTCTTGCACACCGATTAGTTTGGCACCAGCTTCTACTACGAAAACAGATGCATATGAACCGACATTACCAAAACCTTGCACGATCACTGTTTTATCTTTCCAACCAGTTTTCCAGCCTAATAAATTCATCCAATCTTGATCCATAATAAAACATTCAGCTGCCTTAAACAGACCACGTCCTGTGGCGGCAGTACGACCATTTATACCACCAATTGCTACTGGCTTACCAGTCGTGATGGCTAAAGCATTCACATCGTTGTAGCCTTAACGAGTCAGATAACAAAATAACATATATTACTTCTGCAACTAAGAGTTTCCTTATATTTGAACTTACCAAAAGTTTTAATATACTGATCCACCAACCAACTCATCTCGCGTTCGCTGGTATTCACATCTGGTGCTGGTACATCTATACCAGGACCTATCATGTTGCGTCGTAACAGCTCCATTGTATAGCGACGAGTAATCGTTTGCAGCTCGTGTGCAGTATACTTTTTGGGATCGATCCGTATGCCGCCCTTGGAACCACCGAAAGGCACATTTACGCAAGCCGTCTTAAACGCCATCAGATAAGCCAAAGCACGTATCTCATCGGCATCTACGTCCATGGCGAAACGTATACCTAAAAATAAACGGATGAAAGCATTTAAAGAAATCAAATTACATAGATCAAATATGCCAAGACTTTGAATTCAAAAAACAAAAAAAAAAAAAAAATCAATTCAAAATAACTAAAGGTTGGACTGCGGAAAATTTAAATATCCACATATGTATGTAGTATATATTCCAGAAAGTGCCAACCTTCTTGAACAAATGAGCTTTTCTATCGAAACATGCTGCTTCGTAGTTCTAATTTATTCTTACCTATTTTTTATGGCAGTAAAATTCAACTTACCTCCTTTGAGTGGCAATCGATGTCTGGTATGGTGTGCTCTATAGCCGGTAATTAGCTCGTAACAACCATCACTTTTTATTATAGGGAAGGTAACTTCCAATAAATTGGTGGTTGAGCCGATCAATTGCAGCATGGCCGAAACACGTCGTTCACGCTGTTCCTTCTTCATGTACGGATACTTCTCCAGTTCTTTTATCATCATAGGCTCCATAAGCTGAGCCGCCGAATGATAATAGTACTCAACCATCTGTGCAAATGGTGGATCTTTGTCTTTGGCAATTTTTTCCAAATGCTTGGGGATCGCATGCTTTTCGCGAATAGCCCCAAGTCCGGACCAGTACAATATTGTTTTAGGTAGTGATGATCGCAATAGCTTATTATTTTGTAGGAACGACATATTGACACAAAGCAACTCCTATATAGAAGGGTTGCTAAGAAAATGTATATAATGTATATATATATATGTATATATATAAATCTTTTTAATATTTGTTTTTTTTTTTATTTAATTCGTTGTAAAAACACGCTTTTATTTTTATTTCTTAAAGCTTTTTTTTAAATATTCTCTTTGGAAAACAAAACTAATGCGCTGCGATCAAAACAACAATTCTTATGAATATATGAAAATGAACTGAAGCATGATTCAATTATATATTATTATTTTTCGTCGAATGAGAAAGCAAGTATTAAATGATTTTTTAACAACCAAAACTTTAAGTTGTTAGTCCATTCAGCGCAAAGTTCCGTTATTCAGTTCAGTTAAAGCGATTGTGTGGTTACCTTTCTTTTACTTGTATTTACAAGCTTTCTATATAGCCGATAACTGATTGAAAATAAGAAAGCAAAAATCCTAAATAAATTAAAATATCGTTCAATTATTCACTGTAGTGTTTCCTGTGTACAATTCCTAAGCTCATGTGAATTGTTTTTAAATCTTCGGGTGAAGGAGAACTTTAGATTGATTCAAATACTTTAACACCCGAAATGTTCCATCTAGATGAGTTTTAATATAATAGCAATTCATTCAGAGTTATATTATTAAATCTAAGGCTACTTTATGGAAAATATATTTAATATTTAGGTGAACTTGGATGATTTAGTATCCAACTTACCTACCTCACAAACATTCAGCTTGCCATGATTTCTTCCAAGGATGTAATATCAAACTGCATTATAACTTTAAGTACTCGCTATTTTTCCATTTCCATAAAGGGCTGGGTCAAATAGATGAAGAACTTCTACAAATAATTATTAAATGAAGTAAATAATAATTTAAAGTTGCAGGATTTTTCTTTTTTTCTGTTGATAACAAGCGCTGAATATCTTTGAATAATAAACGGAAAGATATATATATTTTTTTAATTTTATCCCTAACGGCAGTTTTGGCAATGATTTCGGTATAAACTTTTGACCGTGAATGGTTCGTGAATTGTGGGATTGAAATCTGAAGATCTGGATTTCTATTTTTTCAGTGCCGGCCAAATGTTCAAAGCGAATTGGTCACCGATTATTATCACAAGTCTCTATATCAGCTCATAATTTCATATATACATACATTGTGACCAAAAAGCACCTGGAAATTATAATAAAAGTCCCCGGGTAAATGATATTTCAAAAAAATGTTGCTGAGGTGGTAGGACTGTCCTTAATTACTACGCCAAATATGTGCGCGATCTGTCAACCAGTCTGTTTAGAGCAGCTGCTTTAGTCGGTACACCTCAGTAGTGCATTGCGATTTATACAAGGGATAAAAAATATTGAACAGAGAATTTATTTCAAATTTTGTATTTCACACCAAATTGCGTGTGCGGAATCATTGTGAATGTTGCAAAGGGGTTACGGTGATTCAGTTTTATCAAAAACACAAGCCGACGAGTGCTACAAAACCTTCAAATACGGTCGAGAGATCGTTTGAGACATGCCTCGTTCTGGACGACCTTCGACCTCTTGAACGTATGAAAATATTAAAAAAGTGAAGGATATGGTGCTTGGAAATCGTCAGGACATATTAGAGAGTCCGTTCGAATGATTTTGGTAGATGTTTTGGGTATGAAACGCATTCTTGCTCGACTCGTCTCGATAAAGCTGAATTTTAAGCCAGAAACCCAACGAATATCATCGATCAACCACCGTATTCATCAGATTTGGCTCCGTTCTTGTTTCCGAAACTGAAAATGGTCTCTGTGAAATCCGTTTTCAGTCGATCGAAGAGATAAAACAAAATTCGCTGAAGTAGCAGAAGGCCATCCCATAAAGTGCTTATGAAAAGTGTTTCGAGGGATTACTTTGAAGGCGACAAAATAAATATTGATGAATAATTAATTTGCATTTTATTTACAATTTCCGGATACTTCTTTGTCACAATGTACATATACCGGTTCACAGTTAAAATTATACCTAATTGATGTTTTCAAAACCTTTCCAAGTTTAATTTACTTCCTGACCACAAAATATATATCATTCTGTATATGCATGGCTATATACAGTAGCGGACAGTGAAATCCGGACAACCCATCGGTTTGTATTTAAAGCACAATTGTAACCGTCAAGTATAATTTTCTGCGAAAAAGTTTATTCTTTCACATAAATTAGTGCTCTGTACACTTTTTATAACAACTTTTAGTTTTTTTTCAATAGTTTCAAAGTTTTTTCGTGCTTCGTTAAAGCTTAAATAAGCCAAATTAAAAAAAAATCCGAATTGCAAAAAAGTAATATGTGACCTGGTCTACGAAAAAGGGGCTAACGTGCGAAACTCGTTATCTCATTAATTGTTCTCCTTTTTTTGACACCTAAGCCCCCTTTTCGTAGACCAGGTCACATTTTTTGATTTTGCGAAAATAAAATCAGATCATGCAAGTCTTCCATCGGATAATTTCTGAAAAATTTCGATAAAACCAGGTCTCTTAAGAGAAAAACTGGCTCTGGAGCAAAGAAGAAGACAAGTTCTAAGGAAGTTCGGGTTATAGAACGTATCAGCTTGAGGGATCGCTTCAAAACTAAATAATAAGACTAAAATAATAAGAAAAACTATTATTTTTCAGTTGTCCGGATTTCACTGTCCGCTACTGTATATATATTTAGTATATATACATATGCTCCTTAATATAACATTTTTGGGCGATAGTTTAAGCTGAATTCAATACTACCAAGAAAAACATCATTTTCAGTTAACACAATTGAAAATCGTAAAATGTTATTGTACGAATTCATGGATTTTTCCAGATGCCATTAAAAAGTGATCAAGAGATTATGGAAAATTCAATGCTTGAGGAGGATCCGAATGGAAATTCGGCACTCGAACAGGTATTCAACACAGAAAAGAATTCTCCTCGGTGGGGACCACAACATAAGGGTGCACAAGAGCTTGCTAAGCTGTATGGCCCAGGTAAAAGTTCTATTTACTTTTTAATTTCCTGCAGAGGATATTCTTTGGTTTCGTATTTTGCAGGGAAACGTCTACAAGAGATAGTCTGCGTTTACACCTGCATCGCACTCATGTTAGTTGACCTGATACTGATCCTAAAACATATACATTTTGAAAGACTGAGTGTGGCTTGTGTAGCGGCGTTGTGTGGTATTATAACGGCCGACTTCGGTTCCGGATTAGTCCACTGGGCAGCTGATACTTGGGGTAGCGTTGAATTACCGGTCATTGGGAAGGTTGGTTAAATTTGTAATATATGTACACAAATATATATGGATATAGGTATAAATTACAATTTGCATTTATTCAGAATTTTTTACGGCCTTTCCGTGAACATCATCTGGATCCAACGTCTATAACGCGGCATGACTTCATTGAAACCAATGGTGACAACTTTATGGTTAGCATACCCATATTGGGCTTCTTAGCATACAGCTTTAACACGAAATCACCTCAAGATATCCAGCAAGATTTTGGCTGGATATCATATTTGTTTTTGTGTTCAATATTTGTGGCTATGACAAATCAGGTGAGTTCTAAATATAGTGAAAATAAGATTTAGAAGTAAATCCGTAAAAAAATAGTTTTTGGACACAAGAAAACGGAGTCACTACATAAGTGACTGTTGGAGAATGCCAATGCTCGTTATAAAGAATTTAGTTCGAAATATTTCTGATAATTTGAACGCTGTTTCGAAGAACTTCATCGTTTGTCGAATTCGTGAAATGGAGGAATTCAACTACAATTCAGCCCAACTGCTTTTATCTATTACAATTTTCAACTATTTTCAGTCGAAGTTTGATTGGTTTTGCTAATCTAAAAAATTAAGATTTGACAGATAATTAAACTGCTGAAAATTTTAAAACGAAAAATTAAAATAATTTAATTTGGTTGTTGTTCACAAAAAAGTGAATAAATATTAATTTAAACCTTAGGTTTCATTTATGTTACGACGACAAAAGTGTTAGGCCCAAAACTGATGTGTGGCGTTTAAGAAACAGCCTTCGTGACCACTTAAACCCATTCGAACTTCCTAATACCAAGTAAGTCAAAGTTTTATTGGCAATTAAACAGATTTTAAATAATATTTATTGTAAATTCATAAGTTTTTTTCGTTTAACTGAGGAAACATTTTCTTTTTTACTAAATGAGATGAGGAAACTTTATCACAAACTCTCCATTCCCTTGCTGCCAATAGTTATCAAGAATGCATTTTCATCTACGTTGTTAGAAAACATGCTATTAAATATGGTGTTATGAGCACCATAATTATTTTTAAGTTTAATTTTTGGTTTAAATTTTGGATATTACTTTATTGTATTGGTCATTATGCGTCTGGATCTCAAACCAAAAGAGAATGTAAGAGTCCCTATTACGCTAAAATGAGCAAAGAAAAACCCAAGACAATGGTTGCATTGATGCAATCTATAGAAGAATTTGGATTCAAAGCAGCAACCGCTTACCTAATCGTTTGAAAAAAGTCCACTATTTTCGAATGGGTTGAATTCAACACTATATATTTCGAGGATTTGGAATATGTATATATATTCCTGAAATGTTGTATTTATGCCCGGTTTCACTTTCCATACCTAAGTTGTGCCCAAATAAAATCTTAGCTAAGCATTGTTGCAGACTGAGTAATCGTTTGCGTTTCACAGTCAATGCTTAGTCTCTATAAAATATTATAATGATATATGGCAACATTATGGGCAACATATGTTTTACAAATGTGTTTGAAATATTTAAATTATAACAGACAATACATAAATTTGCGAGAAAAGTTATATCGAAAATGGATGAAAACAACAAAAGAACCCCGAATTTCACCGCTAGCGAGTCGGAGCATCTATTGGAACTGGTGGAAATCCCAATCCGATTCCATATTTTTTCACAAAAAATAATTTCTTATTATTCTTCTTTTGACAAATAACTGAAAATTCAAAACAATTCAAAACAAAAATCAGCTGTTACCTAAGCACTGCTTAAATCTCTTATTTTCTGTACTTAAGCATAACTTAAGTATGAAATGTAAAAACACTATTTTCCTTTTTATCTTAAGCACAACTCAAGTATGGACTGTGAAAACGGGCATTAATATTTTTATGCAAACATACTAATTGTATTTCTAATAGTGATCTCCACTTGACAGGCGATGGTAAGCCTCCGAGCATATTTACGTATGCTCCTCAATGTGTTCAGAAATTATAAATTTTTTTCAACATTTTCATATCCCTCAGTATTTCAGTATTTCCTATATATTACAGATTCACAAATGGTCGCATACTTATTGGGGTCTACCGAGATGGGTTCTCTTCTTGCAAAACTATCACATAGTATTACCACGAAAACATCACCGCATACATCACGTAGCACCGCATGAGACATATTTTTGCATTACTACGGGCTGGCTGAATTGGCCATTAGAAAAGATTAAGTATGTTCAAAATAGCTTACCCACAACCGATCTTTTTTGTATTAAATTTCATTTAATTAGATTCTGGCCCACGTTAGAGGCTATAATTGAATACTGTACAGGCTGCAAGGCACGCGACGATGACCTCAAGTGGGCAAAAAAGATGACATAACTGTATTGGGATAAAGCTGAGAAATGGGCTTTAATCCTCGAGATCCTCACAAACTAGTCGAGAACCATACATACAAATGAACGTATGCACCGGAATGTGTGTACACGTGTGGATGTTTCTGCAAATCACACAAAAAAATTTGTTAAACTCTTATGATAATTTTTCTTGCGCTGAATGTACAAATGCTGAATATACAAATCGCATCAGTTTATCCATACTAATTAGTATTTTTTATGATATTCTCAAATTTCATACAAACACATACATATATATTACATATATGAGCTTACGTTCATAAAATTAATACACAAACACACCCACACACATAGTATGTTGAATGAAAGTGCAACAACAACTTAACATCAAATATCACAAGCAATTACATAATTTAAGTGAAGACTCTAGGAGAGTTAGGAAGCTTTTTTACAAATATACACTACATAGCGCATAATTAGAAGAAAATATCATTTTTAAATAATTTAACTTTAAGCTTTTATAGATAATACAATTATTAAACTGCTTGAATAACAACTATCGGTCAATTGTTTAGAAACAAACAAAGAAACAAACGGTAAATTAATTTGTACTTCAAAATAGAACAAATTAGACACATGACAGTTCATATGTATGTGTGTATTGTACTTTAAAGTTAACTTTAAACTTTATAATTTATAATTTCTACGCCAATCTATTTTTATTACTATTACTACCATGCATAACTTATATGCAGTTTTAACAATAACCATAATTTTGAAAACAAAAATTTTAATTGAAAAAATTAATAATCTTATTCAATGTGTTGTTATGAAATTATGTTGTTTAATGCCCCGACTACGGTTTGCAGCTCAATTTTTCTGTATTTTTGTTGAAGTTTTGAAATTCTTTATTATGGAAATCAACCCAAATCTGGCAAAAATCAATTTTATCGATCTTCAATTTTTGTTGTGGTATAACAGTTTACAATAAGATTCAAATTTTCGAACATATTATAAACATTAATTTGAAATTCATGGAATGAAAGCGCAGCACATCAGTTATGACTCCAACATTTTCCTCATTGCAATACTACTACTGTGATCAAATTGAAAGGTGAATTTTGTCCATTTCATCTCCTTCAAAGTAATCCCCTCCCACTCCAATACACTTATGCCAACGAATTTTCCAGTCATCATAGCATTTGGCAAAATCCTCTGTCGGGATGACCATCTTCGATTCATCTTTTATATCCTCAAAACGGTGTCCTCGGAGTGGTCATGTGAATTTGCTGAATAGCCAGAAGTTATACGAAGGTAAATCTGGCGAATGCGGTGATTTCGGCACGATATTAGTTGAAAATGTGGCGAAATGATCACGAATAACCAATGCGGTATGAGAAGGTGCGTTATCGCACTTCTTTGCTCAATAAATTCAGACATAATAAAACTTGAAGAATTCACTTTTAGAGACTCACAAAACGACGCGTATCTCAAATACTAATAAATATTTTGCCGCGAAATTTAGTATAGATGTCACTAACAGTACTACCAACTTATAGGAAAAAAATTTACCGATTCGAAAGACACGTAAAGTATAAATTAAAAATTCACCTTTCAATTTGATCGCAAACTACTGTGCATTTTAATGTTTATTCACCCTTTCGGGAGCATTAACTTAATTTAATTATTTAGATTTTTCGTTTAAAAATCTCAACAGTTTAATTATCTATCAAGTCTTAATTTTTTAAGTTGGCAACATGAATTAGTTGTTGTTCGTAATGCCAAAAAAAAAAGTTGGTTGTTCTGATGCTTTAAAAACATAGACGATATATTATTTGTTAATAACGCATCTTTTTGTAAAACTAAGAAAATTTAAAAAAAAGGGTAAAATTCTACAATTTTTTAAAAATTGAAAAAAGTGGGTTTTGACCAAAAAAATTTTAATTTATGTTGTTTAAAAATATGTTCAAACTTGACTTTCCTTAGTTTTTTTTTAGTTTAAATAGAAGATAATTTGATGCCAAAGATAATAAATTTTGCCCCAATTCCCTACGACGTTTAGTTTTTTTCTATCCTGCCTGTCAATTAAGAAAAATCCTTAAAATGAAAAACCGAGACATCGCGCGTCAAATTTTTCGCTTTTTGCCCAAGCGCTCATACTTGTACATATATCTGCTAGACGCTCGGTCACTATTTCCCTTCTAGCTTTGACAATATTTCGAATCCCCATCTATAACTTTGAGGCATATTCTTAGATAATTTTTGAAGATATTTAAGCAAAAAAAAGCGATTTTTTGAAGCTTCTAAAGCAGGCTCCTCCCTATCAATTCAACTTTTTTCAAATGATATACCAAATCTATTTTATGCTTCTGTTGGTAAAATAGTATTAGACTTGTTAGCGTTTTTAATATAATAACTTAACATTTCACATATATGTAAGTGGCTGCCCATTGTCGTCGGCAAAATTAGAAATATATTTAATTTGCCGACAGCGGCAACTGCTAGCCTATTGCAGAAAAATCGTGCTGTTGTCTAAATAACTGTGCCTTAATAACGTGCTACATTCAATGTATTTGTTGCATAAAGTTGAATTGCTTTAACTTTAATAGAACTGAGTCCAATTGCAAACCGTAATAGGATTAGAAGTCAAAAGCGTAAGCTGCAATGACATTGAGTTGGTTTCATAACACTTCCACTGCATTAAAATGAAATATACTTTTGTATTATACGATTTGAAAAAAACTTGTTCTATTAATAATTTTTACTTTGTATTACAAATAAATTTGAGTCATTATTTAAAATTAGCATTAGTTAAGCAATCTTAAGTGGATAGAAAATTTAAATACATTGCTATTAATACTTATTTGCGCATACATATTAATAATCTAATGTTATAATTTTATTCACTTGCCCTAGCTATAGGATCGATTTTGGATATATTTGTGCCCGCAGTTTATAACACAAAATAACATATGTTATGAACAGATAAATAATTTCAATTTTGTTTAAGAATACATTGAAGTAGAGATAGAGAAAAATTTCGGAAATATGCTGTATTTCAACAAAATTCAATTTTCCTTTAATGAGCTTTCCTTTTATAATATTCCAGCCAAAAATCTTTTTTAAGGACAATTAAGCTATCATGTGACGATCCCATCAATCTTGTTTCCTTTCTGCCTTCACTTTTAGGTCTTGGTGGGACTACTCTCCGTTTTCTTCAATATAATTTCCTAACTTAACCGGAAATTTGTCCAGATGCTTGCGGAGATACTCATATTTACTCGTAGAGTTTATGATTTATAATCGTATTTTACAGAATTTCTTCATAATTTGATATTCTATAGTCACCCAGGAAATTTTCGACTATTAATATAAAACTTTTCTATGATTCATTTTCCAAGACAGTAAAAAATTTGAAAAAAATCGGTTACTTTCATTATTATTAAATACTCTACCTTTCAATATATTAAGTTTCGGAAATTGTCTAGAAATATTAAAACAATATCCTTCCACGTCCAAATCTTTGACGTATTGTACCATCATTCGAGAAAATAGTTTTGGTAGACTGTACCGATATCTGTGTATTTGGAGACATTATTATTTCTGAATAGTCCATGCGAATTACTTTTGAAACGAGTGTTAGAATTTCATTGACTAAACAGGAAATTTTGAAGACCGCAATTCTAGATATCTTTACGTTTGATTCTTTTATTTTAAAACATTCCGCTTATATATTTTTCGGTAAGGTGATGTTTGTATGCGCGAAAGAGGTGCGCAGAATTTTAATTTTGACTGGAAAAATAAATTTAATAAGATAAGCAATAATCGTAAAAATAGGAGCAGTTTTAATACTTTTAACAATAAATGCGTAATTTGGGCATGAAAATTTGCTAAAAAAGAAAATGTGCATAGCTGTGTTATTACAATTGTGGTAATAATGCGTATTCAACATAATAACTACTATTACATATTGTTATTATCTTTCAAATTTTACTGGCAATGCATTTTTAACTTGCTGAATGCTATTATTTTTTCCAGAAATAAATAAAATTTTGTTATTTTTTTTTTCTAGGAATATTTAAAGTTTGGTTATGCATATTCACCATATGTACTGATGTAATGCAATCTTTTCTAGCAATTCGAAAAACTTAATGGCAATTCATGTATGATGTTCTAATTTATATATTTGACAAAAATTGTATTGACTTTCTATAATAGTATAACTTAAGGTATTGTGAAATTTTAAAGTATTTACAAATTTAAAAGTAATGACTCTTGGAGTTATTCCAGCTAGTTCCAATCGTAACGCCTTGCGATTACCAGTGATGGTCATCTGAAACCAATTTTTAAATTAACAAAATGGCGTCACTAAGATCATTCTTCCAGATTTTCGGGGAAAAACCAACAGCTAAAAATGATATAAAAAATCGAACAAGATCAAAAAAAATCCTTCGTACAAGAAATACTTTTTCATGCTTTCAAAAAGTTACATGAATTTCATGTCAAGCGGTTTTCGAGCTACAGTCTGGTAACCACGTCAAAAAACGTAGTTTTGAGAAAACTCATTTGAAGTTTTACACGTCCACGACTTTAAGTAAAAAATACGTTACAGAGCACCCATGAATATTTTGCTAATTATTGAATAACTTGAAAAGTTAGTTCCGATTACCCCTAACCCTTAATTCGAAGATTAATTAATGTGATTTTATTTACTTATAATCGATATAATGCGGCACTTCTAAATTAAAAATAAATTCTATACAGAATAAAAATGACGTATTACGTTAGTTTTTGAATCTTTCCAGTTTGGCTTCAAAGGTCATTTAAATTGTGAATTTAAAATTTTCAGTTATGCCTATATTAATTTATAGAAAAATTGTAGCATATGCTTTTCTTAAGAAATCTTAATAAATTAAATTAAAAACTTAGGAATACAAAATTTTCTATAAGCGCATATTATGTGCACCTTTTTACGCTTATGCCATTTTATTTCGAAACTTATACCAAAAACCAAAGCTTTAATATAAATAATTATAATTCGTAAAAAAACGTAAGTGACTTACATTTTGCCTTAAAAAGAAAATATGAGAAGAAACATTACAAATCATCATTGATAATATTGTATAAGATAAGGCCAACATATGCTTTAATTATAATTCAAATCGTAAGATTGTAATTAAGTCTGTTAAGTGGCTACAAACAAGCAAATACGAAAACAATCTAAACTTCGTCGTTTTATAGAGTGCACCCTTTTACACAAACAAATAAGTATGTATGTACGAATACCTATATAAGTTGATTATTATACGATTACTTATATACATTTGTAAACAACTTTATTCTGAAGCAATTTTGTATTTGTTTGCAAGTAATAAAGCAATATTCATTGTGATTATGGCTAGCCATATGTGTGTTTTTACATATTTCTTTTGTTATCAACCTTATTTAGATAAGATAATGAATTGCAAGTGGTAAAAAAAAATCGCATAGGATTACTGTGAGATGGCGAACTGGCGTGACATTGCAAAACTAAAATAAATTGAGTAAATTCATTGTGCCTGATTATATACATATGTATGTATATACAAAGAGGTATACATATAAAAAAATATGTTTTTATAAGCATTTTGAAATATTTTCAGTACCTATGTATGTATATGTCATAGCCCAACTACTATTATTCATTATATACAGTGCGTTAAATTAGGGTTCAATTTTAATAAAAGAACGCTATCTTCAGGTGCAACGAAGTTATAATACTCTTCCCGACAAAAGACCCTATAAAACAACCAAGAATGATAGATGAAAAGATTACGCCAACCAATTTCATATGACGTCAGCATAGAAAAATTGCATGTAAATTGTAAAAAAAAGTAGGGCGTTTGTGTTGTGTAACATTTCTGCTTGCAACAAGCAAAAAGAAAGTGGTTTGGCGCGCCATCTAGCGTATACACAAACCCGGAAATTAAACTATTATTGCAGTGTTGCTGATATACGCCGCCAGAAGCACAAAGAAAATAATTATAGAGTGAAATTCTCCAATACGGACGGTCCTCATATCCGGACATCTCCATTAACTAGACAAGTTTCATGATACAAAGGCAATTCCGATGACCGAACACGGACATGATTTTGGACAAGATTTCATAAAACGTGTAAAGAACATTGTATATATTTAAAAAAAAAAAAGATTTTTAACGAAAAAAGGTAGAAACTTAAAATTTAATGGAGAATGTTTATTATCATTCGAAAGAACATTCTTTTGCATTTATTTTTTGAATATAATCTCCTTGAAATGCTGGCCGCGCTTACGTCTCAGATGTTCCATCCGTTGAGTCCAATTTTCGACGACACGTTCGAGATTATCGACTGATAACTGACGAATGACGCGCTAGGTGTTTTACTCCAGGGCCTGAATGGAAGAGTTATTATCCGTATAAACTTTAGACTTTACATATGCCCACAGGAAAAAATTTAACGGTGTGATATCACACGATCTTGGTGGTCAATCAACTGGCCGAAAACGTGAAATTATCTGCTCACTGGGGGGTTCTCTCAATAAACCTCTACTTGGATCACCCATTAGTTCCCACTTTCTTAATTTTTATTAATTTGTGGAATTTTGCGACAGTTTTTTTTTTAACAGTACACAAAATGATCCCGTCAACAAATTGACTTGCCCTAGCGCGGTCTGGTTCGCTTTGATGCAACGAAAACTAATAGGATAATTGTCAAATCTTGTAAAAGACCCGTGAAAAGCTAATCGACGCACACACCACCTCTTCGTCGATTTTAAAGATGCTTTTGACAGTACGAAAAGGAGCTGCTTTTATGCCGCTATGTCTGAATTTGGTATCATCGCAAAACTAAGCTGTTAAGCAATACCAAAAGCTCCGTCGGGATCGGGAAGAACCTCTCCGAGCCGTTCGATACCAAACGAAGTTTCAGACAAGGCGACTCGCTTTCGTGCGACTTCTTTAATCTACTCTTGAAGAAAATAATTTGAGCTGTAAAGCTGATTAGAGAAGGTACAATGTGACATCGATATCATTGGCCAAAACCACCGCGCCGTTAGTTCCGCTTTCTCCAAAGAAGCGAAGCAAATGGGTCTGGTAGTGAACGAGGGCAAGACGAAACTTCGAAGCAAGTCATAACTTCGAAGCCGTTGATAATTTCGTCTATCTTGGAACCAGTATTAACACCAACCACACTGTCAGCCTTGCAGTCCTACGCAGAATACTCTTGCCAACAGGTGCTACTTCGGACTGAGTAGGCAATTGAGAAATAAAGTCCTCTCTCGACGAACAAAGACAAGACACTCATCATCCTAGGTCATGGCGTCCGAATGGATGAAAACAATTTAAATTCGTTATTTTTATACTCTCGCAACAATGTTGCTAAGGAGAGTATTATAGTTTTGTTCACATAACGGTTGTTTGTAAGTCCTAAAAATAAAAGAGTCAGACATAGGGTTATATATACCAAAGTGATCAGGGTGACGAGTAGAGTCGAAATCCGGATGTCTGTCTGTCCGTCCGTCTGTCCGTCATTGAGATATCATGATGAAACTTGGTACACGTATTCCTTGGCCCCATAAGAAGGTTAAGTTCGAAGATGGGCAAAATCGGCCTACTGCCACGCCCACAAAATGGCGGAAACCGAAGACCTATAAAGTGTCATAACTAAGCCATAAATAAAGATATTAAAGTGAAGTTTGGCACAAAGGATCGCATTAGGGAGGGGCATATTTGGACGTAATTTTTTTGGAAAAGTGGGCGTGGCCCCGCCCCCTACTAAGTTTTTTGTACATATCTCGGAAACTACTATAGATATGTCAACCAAACTCTATAGAGTCGTTTTCTTCAGGCATTTCCATATACAGTTCAAAAATGGAAGAAATCGGATAATAACCACGCCCACCTCCCATACAAAGGTTATGTTGAAAATCACTAAAAAGTGCGTTAACCGACTAACAAAAAACGTCAGAACACTAAATTTTACGAAAGAAATTGCAGAAGGAAGCTGCACCCAGGCCTTTTTTAAAAATTGAAAATGGGCGTGGCCTCGCCCACTTATGGACCAAAAACCATATCTCAGGAACTACTAGACCGATTTCAATGAAATTCGGTATATAATATTTTCTTAACACCCTGATGGCATGTACGAAATATGGGTGAAATCGGTTCACAACCACGCCTTCTTCCAATATAACGCTATTTTGAATTCCATCTGATGGCTTTTCTGTATAATACGAGTATATACATTAGGAACCAATGATGATAGCGGAATAAAACTTTACAAAAATACGGTATTTGAAAAATATGTATGTAAATGACGTATAATGAAATCTTGATTGATGACTTTATCATGCGAGAGTATAAAATGTTCGGTGACACCCGAACTTAGCCCTTCCTTACTTGTTTCCAATGAAATTTATTTATATGAACATATTCAAAATTAAATATTAAGTATAATCCCTTGGATTTTTATGCCTGTATTTTCACTGTATTGAATAGTTTATTATATGAATAATAGTATAAGATATATACCACCAACGCGTGGCTGGATCCCCTAGTATATATATAAAAATGAACTGAAGTAAGAAAACAAATTTGACACTATTGAATGCATTGATATTGTTTGTTTAACATTTTTCTTTTTAATTTAGAGTGAAACGAAATCATGATGTGATCACCACTTGGAAGACTAATTTTCCTGAAATGGCGCCACCTCCCAATCGATTATCTAGTTTAGACCCATCCGTATAGATTCTTATCCCTGTGTCCCTATCTACCTTTTCTCTTTTCCCCTCTTCTCTGCAAAGGAAGGCAATATTTGGAACCGAGTTTAAGCTAAATTTTATAGGAGTTTGAAAATCCGTAATATGGAGTGGAAACGTTAACTTACTAAGTGTCTTAGAATGCCTAAGAGCTGACTTCGCTCTTCTGTGGGCAATAATTGAAGTAAAAATGTAAAATAGCGTTGTTCTAACAGCTCCACTGATGCATATATGTACTATCGGCTTTTGGTCTTCATATACTGTGTAGAGTCAATTAGTCTCAATTTGAGCCCTTTTAGAAGTGTAAAGTGCTTTAGAGGTGTAAAGTGCTGTAACTGCTTTTTTTTAAACTAACGTCTTAGTTTGGTTTCCACGTAAGCTTCCTGTTTAAATGAATGAAGGATCTTTATCCTATAAACTCTTCTCCATCAGAGCGAGTTCCACACAGTCGTCATTAGACAACATCAGATTGAAGATGGCTCCATCAATACTCAATTCGCTCACAGCGTCCGTGAGTTTTCTAACTAACAAGAAACCAACCGATTAAAAATATTAACCTTTCTTTCTTCTTTACTGACGTAGACACCGCTTACGCGATTATAGCCGAGTTAACAACAGCGCGCCAGTCGTTTCTTCTTTTCGCTACGTGGCGCCAATTGGATATTCCAAGCGTAGCCAGGTCCTTCTCCACTTGGTCCATCCAACGGAGTGGAGGTCTTCCTCTGCTTCCCCCGGCGGGTACTGCGTCGAATACTTTCAGAGCTGGAGTGTTTTCGTCCATCCGGACAATATGACCTAGCCAGCGTAGCAGCTGTCTTTTAATTCGCTGAGCTATGTCAATGTCATCGTATATCTGGTACAGCTCATCGTTCCATCGAATGCGATATTCGCCATGGCCAATGCGCAAAGGACCATAAATCTTTCGCAGAACCTTTCTCTCGAAAACTCGTAACGTCGACTCATCAGTTGTTGTCATCGTCCAAGCCTCTGCACCATTTAGAAGGACGCGAATTATGAGCGACTTATAGAGTTTGGTTTTTGTTCGTCGAGAGAGGACTTTACTTTTCAATTGCCTACTCAATCCGAAGTAGCACCTGATGGCAAGAGCAATCCTGCGTTGGATTTCCAGGCTGACATTGTTGGTGGTGTTAACACTGGTTCCTAAATAGACAAATTATCTACAACTTCAAAGTTATGGCTGTCAACAGTGACGTAAGAGCCAAGTCGCGAGTGCGACGACTGTTTGTTTGATGACAGAAGATATTTCGTTTTGCCCTCGTTCACTGCCAGACGCATTTTCTGTGCTTCCTTGTCCAGCCTGGAGAAAGCAGAACTAACGGCGCGAGTTTTGAGGCCGATGATATCAATATCATCAGCTGTACACTCTTAACTCTTAGCTCGAACTATTTTCTCCAGAAGCAGATTGAAGAAGTAGCACGATAGGGAGTCGCCTTGTCTGAAACCTCGTTTTGTATCGAACGGCTCGAAGAGGTCCTTCCCGATCCTGACTGAGCTTTTGGTGTTGCTCAACATCAATTTACACAACCGTATTAGTTTTGGGGGATACCAAATTCAGACATCACGGCATAAAGGCAGCTCATTTTCGTGCTGTCGAAAGCAGCTTTGAAATCGACGAAGAGGTGGTGTGTGTCGATTCTTATTTCACGGGCCTTTTTCAAGATTTGGCGCATGGTGAATATCTGGTCGGTTGTTGATTTTCCAGGTCTAAAGCCACACTGATAAGGTCCAATCAGTTTGTTGACGGTGGGCTTTAATCTTTCACACAATACGCTCAATAGAACCTTATATGCGATGTTGAGGAGGCTTATCCCACGGTAGTTGGCGCAGATTGTGGTGTCTCCTTTTTTATGGATTGGGCAGAACACACTTAAATTCCAATCGTTGGGCACGCTTTCGTCCGACCATATTTTACAAAGAAGCTGATGCATGCTCCTTATCAGTTCTGCGCCTCCGTGTTTGAATAGCTCGGCCGGCAATCCATCGGCCCCCGCCGCTTTGTTGTTCTTCAGGCGGGTAATTTCTATTCGAACTTCTTCATGGTCGGGCAATGGAACGTCTGCTCCATCGTCTTCGATTGGGGAATCGGGTTCGCCTTCTCCTGTCGTTGTACGTTCACTGCCATTCAGCAGGCTGGAGAAGTGTTCCCTCCATAATTTAAGTATGCTCTGGGCATCGGTGACTAGATCACCTTTGGGGGGTCTACAAGAGTATGCTCCGGTTTTGAAACCTTCTGTAAGCCGCCGCATTCTTTCGTAGAATTTTCGAGCATTACCCCTGTCGGCCAGCTTATCAAGCTCTTTGTACTCACGCATTTCGGGATCTTTCTTTTTCTGTCTGCAAATGCGTCTCGCTTCCCTCTTCAACTCTCGGTATCTATCCCATCCCGCACGTGTTGTGGTCGATCGTAACGTTGCAGGGAAGGCAGTCTGTTTTCTCTAAGCTGCGACACTGCACTCCTCGTCGTACCAACTGTTCTTTTGCACTTTCCGAAAACCAATGGTTTCGGTTGCAGCTGTACGTAAGGAGTTTGAAATGCCGTCCCACAGTTCCCTTATACCGAATTGCAGACGAGTGCTCTCAGAGAGCAGGAGTGCAAGCCGAGTAGAAAATCGTTCGGCTGTCTGTTGTGATTGCAGCTTCTCGACGTTGAACCTTCCTTGTGTTTGTTGACGTGCGTTTTTTGCAAGTGCACAGAGGCGGGTGCGAATCTTGGCTGCAACAAGATAGTGGTCCGAGTCGATGTTAGGACCTCGGAGCGTACGCACGTCTAGAACACTACAGACGTGTCTTCCGTCTATCACAACATGATCGATCTGGTTGGTGACTTTTCGATCTGGAGACAGCCAAGTAGCTTGATGTATCTTCTTGTGCTGGAATCTAGTAACCATAATATCAGATAACCATATTTCGGGCCCCGGCGAAGTCAATCAGCCTCAACCCATTTGGGATGTTTCGTCGTGGAGGCTGAATTTACCGACCGTAGTGCCAAATATACCTTCTTTGCCCACCCTGGCGTTAAAGTCGCCAAGCACGATTTTGACATCGTGGCGGGGGCAGCTCTCATAAGTGCGCTCCAAGCGCTCATAGAAGGCATCTTTGGTCACATCGTTCTTCCCTTCCATCGGGGCGTGGGCGCAAATCAGCGATATGTTGAAGAACTTCGCTTTGATGGGGATTGTGGCTAGACGTTAATTCACCGGAGTGAATGATAGTACTCGGCGACGGAGTCTCTCTCCCACCACGAATCCAACACCAAACTTGCGCTCCTTTATATGGCCACTGTAGTAAATGTCACAAGGACCTACTTGTCTCTGTCCTTGTCCCGTCCATCGCATTTCTTGGACGGCGGTGATGTCAGTCTCTATTTTCGCGAGGACATCAACCAGCTGGGCAGCGGCACCTTCCCAATTAAGGGTCCGGACATTCCAGGTGCATGCCCTAATATCGTAGTCCTTATTTCGTTTCGAATACTTGGTCAAAGACCGGAAGTTGTGAGCTGCTTGAGCCATGTGTAAAAGAATCGTTTCTGGCCACTCCCAAGTGAATGGCGATCAGAGAACTTTCCTCACTTGCGTGGACTTCTACACATGACTCCATCCTTCCAATTCTTAGTTTCGGATACTATCCAATTTCATGGAAAAAGTCACAAATTATCTTGATAGACAAACCTGGGAAAGACTTAACACAGCCGTCTTCAAACCGACCAATCAGTCTTCTACCCTGTCTTTCAAAAGTATTTGAAAAAGTATTTCTATCAAAGATGTCTCCTTTCCTCCACGAAAATAATACAATACCAATGCAACAATTACACAATAGAGCATGTAAATAGAATTACTAACGAGATAAGGAAAGCATTTGAGCACAGAGAGTACTGTTCAGCAATATTTCTAGATGTAGCTGAGGCGTTTGATAAGGTGTGGCACGAAGGTCTTTTATATAAGATTAAAAAATTCTACCTTTAGAATTGTATAAAACATTGGAGTCTTATTTAAAAAATAGAAAATTTATGGTAAAAGTGGGAGATTTCATATCTGATGAACGACAGATAAGGGCTGGTGTACCCCAGGGCAGTGTTTTAGGCCCAACACTATACATCATATATACAGCAGATCTTCCAACAGCTAATAATGTATTAATTTCAACTTTTGCGGACGACACAGCTTAGTGAGCCGTAACAAATGCCACATTTTAGCACCAAGAATATTAGCGAAGCATTTACATAAGTTCTGTCGAAGAATGGCAAGCGAACTGGCGTATAAATGTGAATGAACAGAAGTGTAAGCATATTACACTTTCGCTAAGACCAAAGATGTGCCCGGCAGTAAAAGTAAACAATATTTTAGTACCCCAAGCGAACGAAGTAACATATCTAAGGGTTTCCTGCGATCAAACACGCCTTAAAAGAAGATACATGCCTGCATATTAAAGAGCAACGTATCACCAAAACAGCTCAATCACTTGCTTGAGCCTGTCTAGTTTTTAAATAGATTTAAGATTTTATAATTTATTGTTGGGCTTTAAGAAAAAGCAGATCCAATAAATAAAATAATTTTTGACAAAAAAAAAACCTCTTTTATGGAAAACTTTGGAACAGTTTATTGCTCACGGCAACACGAAAATATCCGAAGAAATGTTTCAGATCGGATCACTATAGTATGTAGCTACCATACAAACAGACCGATCAAAACAAATGTATGAAAACTTTTGTATTTGTGAATTATTAAATCTTCGGTGTGACCGAATTTAAAATTTGTTAATTTTTTTAATGAATTATTTGCAACTCTGTCTTTTGGATTCTATTGAAGTGATAATTACTTGTATAGATTTTGCTTACATTAAAATTGTTTTTCATACTTTATTAACGTATAACAGTAACTATTTTTAAAGTTTATAGGCACGATTTTTTTTAAGAATAAAAAATATTTGTACAAATTTTTGAAAATATTAGCAACAAAAATCGAAAAATTTTACATTACTATGCTTAACAATCGTCTAATATATAGTATATTTTAAGTTCCATGCAAATTGGGATGGTGCCCAGAGCTATTATAGACAGCTTTTGCGACTTCGTCTTTCAAAGTTGACGGAGGGTCTGACAAAATATCGGTTTTCATCGACAAGTACTTTAACTTATTTGAAACAGCTGTTGGAAAAAACACATATATTAATATTGTTATTTAAATAAATTTTAATAACACTACAAACCTGGCCGCAAGTCAATCAGTGAACAATGTTGGTCGACCCATAAAAACGCTGTGCGTCGTAATTCCTCCAAGCTGGCACTGGACACTGACGCTGTGTATGAGGTTAGCAGGGGTTCTAATATAAGTCCCAACTGCAAAAAAATATAAGAATACAATATTCAAAGCTTTTATGTCTTTTATATCACATATTAGAAACTTACAATCCAAAATTTCCAGTCTTGCATTGTACGATGGCGCACATACTGATCATACAACTGCCGAACATGTTCGGTGCCTTGACGTGTTACAGGCGCGCCATTAGCTGGAAGGATTGAGTGCAAATGCCTGTGGGAAAAATTAAATTTTTGTATTAATATGTAGGATCATGTGATCATGTAGATACTGATATGTATTTTAATAAAATCTACAAAAATCAAAATCTTAACATCGGAATTACCAAATGTAACCTTGGCTATAAACCAAAAAAAAAATCTATTTTGGTGATAACTTACGTTAGAGAGTTATTGAGAATGTCTCTCTCCTTAAGCAAAGCTTCCATGTGATCCTTCAATTGATTGCGTTCCGAACGCAAATGTTTAATGTGATCCGCACCTTTTTGCAGCATAGCCGCTTTACTCAGCTGCAAAGATGAAAGTAATTAGTGTTAAAACCTTTTCATACAATGATATTTTAAAGCAATATCACCTACCTTGGCATTGGGATTTTGTTGTAGTTGCGGTATAAGCGAATGCAATAAATCGAAGCCATTTTTAATGTTATACCGTCGTTTTTGTTCGGCATGTATATGACCGGCACGTCTTTGATTATCGCGTGGAAATTTCAAACTATGTGTTGGTGAAAGCGGTGAATCTTGATCGTGAAAGGATTCTGGTGATAAGCTCAAGGTATTAGTGCACATGGCTGCTTGACTGGCTGTCGGCGGGTAACTTAACATCTGATTGATGGAAATTATGAATTGTATATATGTATTTATGATATTTTCCGACTGCTTATGTAAATTAATTTTATTTTATTAAGTTTTACCTTACTGCAAGGTGGGCTATGCAACATTTGTGGTGCCGCCGGTGTTGGCAGTGAAGTACATTTTTTTGGTGACTTCTGCAGTTGTTCTTGATGCATTTGCATGCTGTGACGAGTGTATGATGATTCCGCTGATGTTCCGGACGCATTAGTGGGCGCGCATTGTACATTGGAAGTTGTAAAGTAATTGGCGCTGCTTGATGTGTTGCCGATATTTTGTGATTTATTTGTATTTACAGTTATGGTCGAAGAAGCTGGTGGTGGTACCACCACTGCTGGCATCGATATCGCAGGCATCGGTACATTTATGTTTGATATGGCACTTGAGGAAGAACTTTGTTTCTTAAGCAACGAGCGTGAGCCTAGATAATATATGATATAAATTTTATTTCTATAATATTAAAGTAAATCACAAAAATAATGTTTATTTATCTATGGGGTTAAATGGGATGGGGATCTAACCCCTTTGAAACAAAACAAAAAAAAAAGAAAACAAAAAAAACAGTAACTTTGTCACGCCGAAGCTATAATATCCTTCACAGATGCATTTTTTTTTGCATAAAAGGGTATAAAATATTCTTTATTCTTGATTTGGATTGATAAGTTGAATGGCAGTTATAGCGGTTAGATCTAAACGATTTCTGCTGAGAGTTTGTCGTTAATTTGGAATAATCCATACTAAATTTCGTAGATATCTTGACAAGTTTTTCATACAAAGACCTGACATTGATCGGTCAGTTTGTATGGCAGCTATAAGCAATAATGGTCAGATTTCGGCGATTCCGACAAATGAGTAGCTTCGCGCAACTCTGCTTGTCACACATTTGTTTATATATTTTATACGGTCTCCGGTGTTTCCTTCTGGGTGTTACAAACTTCGTGGCAAACATAATATACCCTAAAAAGGTTTTTAGAGAGTTTTGAATAATTGATACAACAACATTGGTATGTGGCGCTTTCTTTGTTAATGTTGTATAAGCCTAATTGATTCTGGGTTATACTCCCAATCTCAGACTTTATGAGCTGATTAAAATGCTGAGCAATTCAGATTACGTAGAAACAATTTTATGAAAATTGGAGAACTTAATAATTCTAAGTGATCTCAAATGAATCAAGTAGATTTGTCTTCTGGGGTATTATGTGAATTTCATCTCAAAAACGGCAAGCAGACAGAGAACTGTATCACTTATTAGTACATTAGTTATTAGTATTTTACATATTTTGGAATAACTTGGAGGGTAAGTCATATTAAAACATTATCGAAACTAAACTGTTTTATATCAAAGCTCAGTTCGTTAAAGCTCAAAGCTTAGAGCGTTATTACCATATGATTTGAGAAGAGGGGCGGGCGGACCAAGGTTGGATTGCATTACAAATCTAATAATAATTTAACTTACTCGTTGTCAAAAGTTGAGCTAAGGTACTATTATTTAACATCGGATCGCTGGTAGCTGATTGCAACTGCGGTGAGACCATCAGACTACTATTAGTTGCACTACTGGTCTTATTGGTGCCGCTGGGTGCACCTAGCGAATGCTGATGTATTGAATTGCTGCGTGAGCGTGGCTTATTATTTTTAGCTTGATATTTGGGCACAACGAAGTTATCGTGACTTGAGCGTGAATCCAATTTTTGCAGTGTCACATTCAAAGGTAGACTATTAGAACGAATCATTTCACGTGGCATCATATTTACAGACGGTTGTTGTTGTTGTTGCTGCTGCTGCTGTTGTTGACTAAGCTGCTGCATCTGATGCTGCTGTTGCGTTGTTAGGAGATGCTGAGAGCACTGCTGTGTTTGTTGTTGGTGCTGATGACTAGATGAAGGCGATAATTGGCATTGTGCTTGTACCTGTAATTGTAAAGGGCTTGGCAACGAAGTCACCTGACAACCTAAATTCAGTGGCAACGATTGTTGGTGTACTTGTTGTGCATTTGTGGTTTGATCGTGCATATAGGGAGAATTCGCATTGACGCGCACATTAATGTAACCGCCAGTGGATGCGGATTTCTTAAAGTTGCTCACACTGGGATAAGGTTTATAAGCGTTTGAGTTGTTGTTACCACTTAGATTAGTGTTGATGCCATAAACATCATTTGAAGCACTTAAATTATACATTGATAGCATATCGGTGGATGGTGGTTCCGTTTTCACCGTCTGCAACAGCACTGATGTGTTTCCTGTATGTGGTGAGTTGTTAGCATTGATTTGTGTGGTGTTGGGCATACAATTTGTGGTCGTCTGTATTATTGCATAACCTTTGGGCTTTTGATTTACCATAGAAACATTAAGCAAATTATTGTTAACATTAAGACCACTATTAGCTGATGCTGATATATCTACACTTCCATAGCCACCATAAACTGCACCACTGCTACCGTCGCCAGTGCCAGTGGGATATTGTGTGACCGCTGATTGCATTTGTTGCTGCTGTTGTTGTTGTTGATGGTAGGTCATACTATGATGTTGCAGTGCTGTGCAAGATAAGGTAGGCTGTAAATGTTGATTTTGTTGGCTTTTCTGGTGTTCTGCCAACATTTGCTGATAAATTGTGGTTTGGTGTAATGTTGGTTGAGCTTTATCATAGTTATGCGGTTCCCGCCTGCAGTATTGTTAAGTACATCGAAATGCATTTAATATAATCGATATTTATACATAGTTCAGTGTACATAATTTTTAGAAGAAAAAAAAAAAACAAAATAATGGGGTGAAACCCACTGCTAAAGAAAGATAAAATAACAAGAAAAGGGTTGGTAGTGGTTGAATTTTTAGGGGTTAAAAGCGTTTAAAATATATTTCAACAAATATTCTATTTATAACTTTTTTATTATCTCAAAATATATGTTAGAAATTAAGATAGCCAATTTTTTGGATTTTCTAAGTATTATATTACAATGTATCACCCATAAGTTATTTTTCCTTTCATTTTTGTTATTTTATCTTCTTTTTGCAATGGGTGCCAACCTAATGTTATATTTTTTGACTTTTTACCACTTGCAAAGGCTTTTGCACTGGCCTATTATAAAATTTTATTTACCTAAATATCCTTTGTGAGTTTTTGGAAATTCGCCCTTTCATCACACTTTTGTTTGGAAATTCATTCCCTGTGGATCGGTTGTTTGAAACACCTTCACTTGTTGCCGGAAAATGCTTGGAGTGAATTCGCATAGATGACGAAGCTGATGCTGCAGAGGCGGGGGAACCTAACCCATCATTAACCCCTACGGTTCCCGTATGATCATCGGTCATAATGGCGTCCACAGAGTTAATTGTCTGCGCTTGAGTAGATCCCGAGGTGTTCATTAATTGACTATTACTATTTTCACGAGATAATGGTGTTGGATAACGTGGAACCATTGACGATTGAAACTGTATCGAATCAAGTGGCGCATTTAAGTCTAACATATTGGCATCATCGTTCACAGGTAGTGTATTCGAATTGTTACCACCAACCACACCAACCATACTATTTGACTCTAGCTGATCAGAACCTATGAAGGCAATATTTGGCTGAATTATACTATAATATATATATGGACTTATTGAAGAAATACCCATGATTGCTGAAAGGTTATATTCTACATTTTTAAGCATTTCATCAGTGCCTTCCTCTGGCACTGGCGGGAGCCGATTCGGCTGCAACAGCTCTGAGAAGAATAAAGCTTAGTGATAAATAGAAATTAATAATTATGTAGGTATAGTGCATATGCTTACCATCAATCGTCAGATCGATATCGTCAATGTTCGGCTGAAGAGAGCCAAGGCCAGGTTGTATAAAATCAGCGATTCCCGCACCACGTGCTAAAAAGTGTAATGAATATTAACAAACAAACTCATTTATTTTAATATCTACGAAACATGCCTATTTCACGAGGATCTGGAAATGGAAATGGTCCATTAATTGAAGAGAACAGTGTGTCATTTGTCCAATCATCGGGTATCATTAACATGCGATCGTTCAATGGAGACCATTCCAAAAAGTCGAATTCACTTTTCTACGAATACAAAAACATAAATAACGGTTTAATGAAGTATCAATAAATGAAAATAACATAATTTTTATTGAGTTGGTTACTTAGACTATAATGAATAAATCATGGTATACGTATGTATCAGATAACGACTTTCCATTGACTTACTTATGCTCAAAAGAATAAATCTGAGCAGACAAAACGAAAATAGGGAAAGCTCTTTTTAGTAGATTGGCAGAGAATAGAGTTTAATTAATTTCATAAAATATATCATATTTGTACATTTTATACAGGGTGTATTAAGTTTGGTTCGAAGTTTTTAGCACTCAGAAAGATACGTTGGAGACCCCACCCCATAACAAATTTATAAGTAAAAAAATGCACCGAAGCTAGAATATTCTTCACACAAACAAAAGATTAAACACAAGAACTTGATTTTGATCGATCATTTTTTAGTACAGTTATACAATAATCCATGCCAAATTTCATGAAGAATTTTTGTCAAATAAAAAAGTTTTCCATATAAGGAATCGGCTTTTTAGTGGGTGACGTGTGAAAATAATCGATATCTCAAAAACTGAGTGACTCGTTCGCTTATATACAAGCAGGCGCATATACGGTCGGATAACCGGCTATGCCTAAATCGACTAAGCTGTTCAAGCTGCTCATTTATATACAAGGTGCATTCCAAAGTAAACAGGACTTCTGAATCTAGCGCCCCCTGGTGGCGTTTTCAAAGTGGTAGTGAGAACATAAATGACGATCAACATGTGGGCCAATCAAAATCCGTGATCACCGGAAATTCCATCGAAACTGTGGGTGAATTCATCAAAAATCAGCCGAAATCATCATTGAAATTCATGGAAATGGAATTGAACATCTCCAAAACATCGATTTATCGCATTTTGACCGAAAATTTGGGCTTACGAAAGGTGTGTGCACGGTTTGTTCCGCACAAATCGACTGACGACCAAAAACTGCTCATAGTCCAACATCATCGATCGACGCTTGTGACCGATTATTTTGACCAAAAATCACATTTTAACCATTAACCACTCCACGTATTCACCTGATGTGGTACTGTGCGACTTCTTTTAGGAAAAATACATTAGTCCATGAAAGGAAAGCGTTGTACAGACGTAGAGGCCATTCAAAAGGCTTGCACCGGTATACTGGTGGCCATACCAGCTAACGAGCTAAACCACTCGTTCGCCATGCTTTTGGACTGTGCAAAAAGCTGTATTGAAGCAGAAGAAGAAGACTATTTTGAATAAAATAAATTGATTTTGCCGAAAAACCCATTTGTTCGGTTTTCCTGTTTACTTTGGAACGCACCTTGTATTTCAATCGACAGTCAGCCTACTGGACTGCACATTATGAATCAGTCCTCAAGCGTGGAAAGACGAAAAAGATGGTTGGCAAGGTTTTGGCATCAGTCTTTTGGGATGAACGTGGTATAATAGCCATCGATTGATTACTGAGCCAGTTATGATTCATAGCACTGCATATTTGGTTGAAGTTCTATTCTACCATTCGCAATATTAAGGAATTTTATTAGTTTTGAGGAAGGGTCAGTTTGAAATTGTGCGCATATACTTCATTACTTCGAAAATATTTCTGTATATGTGACCTGGTCTATGGAAAGGGGGCTTAGGTGTCAAAAAAAAGGAGAACAATTAATGATATAACGAGAAACTGACGATTATTTTTAACAGCTTTTCCCAGAAAACTATAACACAAATACTAAGTATGTATGCATACGAAAATTAACGGTCTCCAGCATTAGCTCTGTGTTGTTATTTTTTTATTTATTTCTTTTTTTGAAGTAATAAAATTCTCAAATGATTCTTACATGAAGTTTGAAGACATGCTAATAATTAAAAATATAATTTTGGTATTTCTGAATTGTATTGACCTTTATCCTATGTCCGTCCCCTGGTTCTAAGCTACCTCCCCACCAATTTTCAGCAAAATCGGTTCAGCCGTTCTTGAGTTATAAATAGTGTGACTAACACGACTTTCTTTTATATATTATATAAAGATATATTAGAGGGTCTTACACGTTTATTTCAGGGTATAATGATCAGTGTGACGAGTTCAATTGATTTAACCATGTTTAAATGCTTTGAATTGTATTCATTCGAGAACGTGGCTTGAATAATAAATTACGGACTTCATATATTTTTATTCTGTTGCACGATCATATTTTCGCATATTTAATCCTTCACGCAACTCAAAAAGTTTGAACTGAACTGTACACTAAGTTTCTAAATATCAGGACAATTTTGAACTTGTCAATTGAACAATATTAATAAGGGAAATAAAATACTTTCACCCGTAGCCACCCTAATGTCCATTCATCATAGCTGCGATATTCACAAATACTGTATATTGGGTGTAAATATTTTTGTATTAGATTGTATTACAAACAAGCCTAGTATTATCCCTAAATCAACAACAATAAGTGCGTAAGTAGGCAGTAATTACGTAACACTGGCGAGTCCATAAATATGAAAAACATTTCTATACGCGTACTTCAAATCGAGTGGTCATATAAATTTTTCCTTACGTACATAAACACATATGTATACCGTGTTAATTATGCCGGTTTTGAATATTGTGCGAGTTCTTCGATTCTACACTATTTTGCTGCGTTGTCTGGGAATAATACCAATTGGCTATTGCCAGAAGGAAAATAAATATGTGTTGCAGACTGGATGGAAGTTTCAATTGATGCATTGGAACTTACAATGCATATATACGCTATCGATGGCAATTTTGATAACAAGAAGAGAGTCGTTCTTCAGTACGAAAAATAATTATATCGAAAACAACTACTGGAACTTACTGGTTTTCGGTGCAATGTTAGTGCAATTATTGATAAATGCATGGATTTTTACGCTTCGTCGCTTTCACTTGCACATACTAAACTATTGCATTCATTTAACGGAAGAATTATCCGGTATTGCCACACGAAAAGTTGGCCTTTACCAGCTAGTTATGATGGTGGCCGTTATGGGAGCAAGTGCTCTTAACACCTTCTTCTTATGGAACAGATTTTCGGTACCGAGTACATTCAGAGAAACGTGCCTGCATATACCTTGGCTAATATTTCAAATATACTTTTTTATACTGTCGTTCATATTATCGATTTATATTTGCATCGTTCAAATCATAGCTGGACACTTGATTACCCTTAACACTTTTATTACGATGATCACGTTCCAAAGACGTTTGCGTATTACCGATATATATTTGGACAATATTCAAAATTGTTTAGAAATCTATGACAACATACTATTTATCTGCACTGAATATATAAGTAAAAGTTACGGTGTTATTTTTGTGCTCATTACGTTTATATCGACGCTCGATATAACCTTCATTGTGTATGGGATGTATACAGGCCTCATGGAGGGATATTTAGAAAAAATTTATTGCATAGCTCAATCGGTATCTTTCGCATTGCCCTCTGTCATATTTTTGTGTATGATGCTTCTGGGCAGTAACATACCGGGTCAGGTAAGTTAGTGAACGGTTAAGAAACAATATATATTTAATTTTATCGCAATGTATAAATCCAAGCTTGACAAATATTATACATTTATACATCGAATTTTAGGAATGCGAATTAGAATCACTGGTGTATAATATAGTCTTCTATTAAAACTAAAAAACTGTAGGGTATTTTAGAAGCTTAGAAATATGAGGAAAGTTGGATAATTTTATGATACTTCGCAGCAATCCGTCAGTAAAGTTCTGGTTAAAAAAAAGGTTCTTTACCGAAAGAAGGTGTCTTGGTTAAGTTAACCAGAATTTAACTGACAGATGGCTGCTAGATATTGAGAAAATGGCCCTTAGTGTTTAAACAGAATTGCGGACGTATGGTAACCACGACTGTGTACTATAAAGTCCAATATTTCGGACCAATTTTGCATCATAACCGGACAAAATATAGTGTAACAGATTTAAATCACATGACTTAGGTGATCATTTGACAGACTCCTGTATTGATGGATAAATAACCATTTATTGATTTGCTTTAAAAATGCGTGGATCAATGATTCATCTTGCCATCATTGCTTGCCAGATAGAGAGTAAAAAAATAACGATTTCTCCTTTTAATCAACACAACATAGCAAAAAATCGGATTTGACGAGAGTTTCCACCAATATTCTTTCGTTTTTTTGAATAAAAATATGACTTTATAATTCGAACCGTCTCATTCATAGCGTAATTTCTGTAATTTATCGGTCATATTAAATATTGAAATTCAGGAATACAATACTTGTTCATTGAATAAGCTGGAGATGAAGCCATTGGTTAGCATTAACGTCATATTTCTTATCTGAAAACATTGTTTTTTTCAAAACTTGATTATATTGTAAACACAAATAACAGCCCACGTAGTACACTTAGATTCAATTTAATGGAACAATAAGTGCAACTAATTACAAGATATAAAATTGGAATATAATTAAACACATTGGACGACAAGCATACATACATATGTACTTTTCTATGCCCCGGTTCTCGAAATATGCATAGCATTATTGCTTGTTAAATATGAAATTCAATTAACATGACACTGAAAACTGTCAATTAAATACTCTCTGACTCTAAAAAAAAGTGGTTTCTTTGCCGAACAAATCGGCATATTTACATCGCTTAACGACTTGAAGTTGGGTGCGGAAGAGAGAAATTAAATAAAGGTCAAATGGATAAAAAATGTGATTTAAAATATATCCTATATATATTTTTATCGAATCCCTTTCTCCTTCGCTGAACCGTATATACAAGGTGTGTTCCAAAGTAAACAGGACTTTTTGAAACTAGCGCCCCCTGGTGGCGCCATCTATATGTCGACTGGTGCGTTAGAATCTGCTATTTATATCGATTGTTCAGTGAGAATTTCATGATATTTCATCGATTGGAAGATAAGTTATTACGTTTTAAGTGTCAGTATGTTTGTGTTATCGGTGCGAAAATGAGCTTCGAACAAAGAGCCAACATTAAATTTTGTTTTAAAACTGGTAAAACTTTTACCGAAATGTTTCAATTGATGAAATGAGTGGTTTCAACATTTTCAAAGTGGTCGTGAGGACTTAAATGACGATCAACATGTGAGCCAATCAAAATCCGTGATTACCGGAAATTCCGTCGAAACTGTGCGTGAATTCATAAAAAATCAGCCGAAATCATCATTGAAATTCATGGAAATGGAATTTAACATCTCCAAAACATCGATTTATCGCGGTTTGTTCCGCACAAATTGACTGACGACCAAAAATTGCTCAGAATCCAACATTCGAAGGACATCATTAAAGAGGTCAAAAAGGACAAAAACTTTCTTTACAATATTGTGACTGGTTACGAAATGTGGTGTTTCCAATATGATCCCGAAACGAAACGCCAGAGTGCTGGATGGAAGGCACCGGACGAGCCGAAACCCAAAAAATCGCGCATGGAGAAGTCAAAAGTGAAGACAATGCTAATTCCAAGGGTATTGTCTACAAAGAACTTGTTCCACCCAGCCAAAACGTTAATGCGGTATTATACCTTGGAGTTTTGAAGCGTTTGGTGCGCCGTATTCGACGTGTTCGGCCCGAATATCGCGAAGATGAAAGTTGGCGTTTGTTGCACGATAATGCGCCGTCTCATCGATCGACGCTTGTAACCGATTATTTGACCAAAAATCACATTTTAACCATTAACCACTCCACGTATTCACCTGATATGCCACCGTGCGACTTCTTCCTTTTCGGAAAAATGCATTTGCTCGAGAAAGGAAAGCGTTATGCAGACGTAGAGGCCATTCAAACACCAACATACTGGCGGCCATACCGGCCAACGAGCTAAAACACTCGTTCGACATGCTTTTGGACCATGCAAAAAGCTGTATTGAAGCAGGAGACTATTTTGAATAAAATAAATTGATTTTGCCGAAAAACCATTTGTTTCGTTTTGGTTTTTTAAGTCCTGTTTACTTTGGAACGCACCTTGTAGGTACAATAACATAAAATGAAAATGCCTTAGAAGAGAGCCTTGTTTTTGAAGATTTAGCGCATTTTAGCCGGTAGAAATAGATATCTAGTTAGGCCTTGTTGTACCCTTAACGACAAGAGTATTTCAAATACAATGAACAATAACAATGGAAATTTCGTAACTTTCGGCTCAGCGAAACCTTCGACGTCCGTGCTTATTTAAGGCTATTAATATTGACTGCCATTCGTGGCATGACCACAACAGATCTAAGTTGTGTAAACCCATATATTTGATTAAATAGAATTGTTAGCGTCAATTAACTAATTAGTCATTTACAGCATATGTACACATTTGGTTGGTTGAGACGTAAGTTTAGTAACGTTTAGAATGGCGGCATTTAAGTATTGGCAAATTTACTTGCCACTCATGCGTTTGGTTGGCATTTGTCCGGCCAGTTTTTCGCCGGATAATAAGAAATTTGTCTCTACCGCACGCGATCTAATTATCGCGCTGAGCATAACCACGCTAACACTGATTATGATGGAGTGTTGTCTTCTGATTAGCATACATTTAGCATTCAGTGGTGATTTAAATATGTATGCTGATTTCAAAACGGCGAACACATTCTTCCTCGTACAAATTATTGCAGCTACAGTTCTACAACTCTTTCAGAGTATTTACATTTTTGTGTCAAGAAATACTGGAATTGAAATGTTAAATGTGATTTATAAACATATCTGTGTTTATAGTGAAACATTTTTAGCAGGTGATTTTCACATAGATCGGTGTGTTCGGTGGACCTTAATTTTTCATATAGTAATTTTTGTAGTATTCGAGATTAATCTACTCAATTCTATTTGGATGCATAATCTGCCATTTTGGCTGATTCTTTGCCTTTCATTTGTTTTGACAATTCGCCCAACGTATTGTTTCATAATGATATCTACGTATATTTATATCGTCCATGTGTTGTGTCATATCTTGGCTGCCTACAATAAAAGACTGCTGGCGATCGAAATTCATTTAATAAAATCGAAAATCGCGGTCCGTTTAAAATTACATGAACTTTTGATATGGCGTGCTGAGTTGATTTCACTGGCATGTAAACACATGCGTCAAGTGTATGGTGTGCCTATGCTGTTGGAAACTAGTTATGTTCTCTCCGTATTACCCTCATTCCCAGCATTTGTGCTGAAAATGATAAGTTTGAACATTGCATTCAACATTGTATTTCTGGAATATTGCTGCACAGCTCTGATTTGGGTGCTGCCACCGCTGCTGATCCTAATACAAGCCATGGCGGCAAATACAATCAATGCTGAGGTAAAATTTTGAAAAAATCAGGGACAATTATGAGGAAATGACCAAAACAAATCAAGTTAAATTTTTCTTATGTATTTGTGCAGTCCTCAAAAAACGAAATTTTGTTATTTCTACATCATATAATCTGACCCTTCCTCTTTAATGATTTTTTTGGTCAAAAATTATGAAATAACTGTTATTTTCTGTCCCTGGAAAAAACTTCTTTAACATTTTTTAACTTTATATATTTGCAATGAGGAATGATTGTTAGAACAGAACTAGTGTTATGCCCGGTTTCACAGTCCATACTTAAGTTGTGTTTAGGATAAAACAGGAAAATAGTGTTTTACAGTTCATCCTTAGGTTATGCTTAAGTGCTGAAAATGGAAGACTTAAGCAGTGCTTAGGTAACAGCTGAGTTTTGTTTTGAATTGTTTTGAATTTTCAGTTATTTGTCAATAGAAGAATAAGAAATAAGAAATTATTTTTTGTGAAAAAATATGGAATCGGATTGGGATTTCCACCAGTTCCAATAGCTGCTCCGACTCGCTAGCGGTGAAATTCGGGGTTTATTTTGTTGTTTTCATCCATTTTCGATAAAACTTTCGTCGCAAATTTATGTATTGTCTGTTATAATTTAAATATTTCAAACATATTTTTATGGATGACAATTGTAATATGTTGTCCATAACGTTGCTATGTATATATCATAATAAAATTTTATAGAAACTAAGCATTGACTGTGAAACGCAAACGATTACTCAGTCTGCAACAATGCTTAGCTAAGATTTTATTTGGGCACAACTTAGGTATGGAAAGTGAAACCGGGCATTAGTCTGACGACTTAAGGCAAGGTTTTATTTACTCATAATTACCTATGTATGTAAAATTTGGACAGCTAAGGAATAACTCACGATATTTAAAATTTTTTAAGACTTTAGCAAAGTATTCTTGTCAAATTTGGTGCCGCAAATAATAAAAAGATATAAACATTTTTTTGATTGTGCATTGTTAAAAATATCTACAAAAGTGTGTTTCATATTCTGATTTGGTTTGAAAGTCAAACTGACATCGAATATGTTTTTGTCCAGATTAAAATTTGAAAATCATTTTAAAAATTTTTCGAATGAATTTTTAATTCATTTCGATTTTGAAACAAAATCCAGTAGGTAATTTAATTATTTCTTATTATAAGTGAGAGCTAGGCATTTTCGTTTCTCGTAGATATAGATATATTTGTGAATTCAAATTTGTGACTTCAACTCGAATTTATGTTTAATTATGTAAATTAATAATAATGAACGAAACTAAAATGCCTTGCATGCCATTAAAGTGGAAAATATGATAGAATCGTTGAGAGAAAATGTTCAGTATTTCGAAAAACATTTCGGCCTTTGGTACCAACCAAGGAGTTAAAGAAAATACTATATACATATTTCGAAAAACCAAAGCGTGGTAAATTTATGGAATAAAGTACATATTAAAATACAGGTATATTAGTTAAATTATTAAGAATATAAAAGATATCTTATAAGATCATATTATACGGATGAAGGTGGTAGGTTTATGGAAAGAAGTATATATTAAAATATGGGTATAATAGTTCATTTAATAAGAATATAAAATATAGCTTATTATATTACGAGGTGTGTTCAAAAAGTATGGCGAATTTTGAATTTTCGCGGGTTACGTATATTCGAATTTCGAATTTTTTGTGGCGTTATGTTGGTACTCATGTCTCTCACTTATGCCGACAAGCTCGGCCATTTTGAATGTTCATTTAATTGTTGACAGCTGCTTTGCTTGCACGTGTTTTGGATCGTCTTCGATTTTTACATATTCAAAAAAATGGATCAAATAACCTGTATCAAATTTTGTGTGAAAAACGAAATTAAGTGCGCGGATGCTAATGATGCCGCACCCACCGTATTCCCCAGATCTGGCCCCCTGTGACTTTTTCTTGTTCCCTAAACTGAAGAGGCCCATGAAAGGACGACGTTACGCTTCTCTTGACGAGATAAAGACGGCATCGAAGGAGGAGCTGAAGAAGATAAAAAAAAATGATTTTTTGAAGTGCTTCGAAGATTGGAAAAACCGTTGGCACAAGTGTATAATATCTCATGGGGATTACTTTGAAGGGGACAAAATAGATATTCATGAATAAATAAATAATTTTTGAAAAAACACAAAATTCGCGATACTTTTTGAACACACCTCGTATACGGAGGAATCTTAGTAGGTTTTCCTGTGATTAGGGAGCCCAAATATTCATGCAGTTGTTCGGCGATCCCAAAATGTATATATACATAGATTAATATGTTGAGGAAAGCATTGACCAACCAGTCTTTTCAAAGTCTATTATTCAAATTCCAGTTCTTCTACCACGGTCGATAGGAGGATATTATATTATACATATATTAGTGATTTTAAAAATAAAATGATAAATTTAAAGTTTTTTTTTTAGTTTTTATACTCATATAATATTTCAAGACTAAAAAAAAGTACTGTGATATAAATATAATGACGTAGCAATTTGATAAAATTTATATGTATGTATATCTATTTTTAGGCGAACGAGACCGTCAAAATTCTTGCAAAAATTCCGCACACTGGAACTGGACTGGACAAAATGGTGATTAAAATTTATAAATTATTATGATTATGGTGCAAAATTCAAGAGAGCAATGACTCTTCTTATGAAAAACCTGAAACTTAAACTTAATATGTAGTTAAAAAATTAGGCAGAAATGTATCTTAGATATAACCCGTTTAGTGTTAAAAATAAATATCACGAGACCATACCATTATCTAACACGGTATACAAATATTTTTAAACGTCCTGTAATATGAACATTACTAATCGTAAAAATTATTTCAAAAATACTTTTTTATATTAGGTGGATAAATTTTTGATGAAAAATATACGTAAGAAACCGATATTGACGGCTTATGGATTTTTTCAACTGGACCGCAGCGCTTTGTTCAAGGTTTGGTCTTCATTTCAAATTGGTTGCATTTTGTGTATTAATCTTATGTTATTTCTAATCCTACAGCTTTTAACTGCGATTATTACCTATATTATGATTTTAGTGCAATTTACAGATATTGAAAACTCCTTAAAAACAAAACAAATTCAAACAAATAAAAACTAAACCAAAGTGAAAAGATATTATTTTTATTACATGATGTAGGTTAGATTAAACTGGGAGGCCAATAAGCTACGCATAGACTAGTTTTGGTCCTTTGCGATACCGGATGAAGTTCAGTTCCTAGGTTCCAGAGAAGCAGTCATCCGTTCTTGACGACGAATAACGTGAATTTTAACAGACTCTGTGGCTTTACTACCGATACCTCCTCCAGTTTATCATACCGTGGGGCCGCCAGCAGAATTAAAGTTGCTTACTTCTGGCAACACTTTCTACCACTGCCCTGTTTCCCAAGACACTTCTGGCCGATATGCGGTACGAGGTAACTTTGCTGCTTGACTGTCTACGTATATGTTGACTCTGGAATTGCCAGCAGGTGCATTAGAGGCCAGCTCCGCTACTTTCGCAATAGCAGAAACCTCAGCTTGAAGTATACTGCAGAGGTCCGGCAACTTATTAGGTTGCCTTATGCCTAACTCCCGCACCTTGAACCTGAACCTTCTTTCCCAGTTGAAAAATGGAGTCATGTAGTCGATGTTTGCCCAACCGCCATTACCCACCGAGCTATGCCCGAAGGTTCTATATGCAAATTCTCCTACAGCTACTTGTCGTTCCGCCGATTTTCTGCGCAGCATTCAACGAAGTGGTCTACAGGTGGTAGGATTAGTACCAGTTCAAGAGCTACCGGAGTTATTCTTAAAGCTCCAGTTATGCACAGCGCAGTGAGACAGAAAAAAAGCTAAAAATCAAAACTTTAACTTCGGCTACACCGAAGGTGTAAGACATTTCCATGTGCATTTCCTATGGCATACAAAGGTATAAAAGATATTTATGTATATGTTACAGTGGTCCGATATCGGCAATTTCCACCAAAGGTGCAAAGTCTGGTATTGATACCTCAAAAACTGATTACATATAAGTTCCCTTCGTTTCTTTCTGGGTATTACAAACTTCTTGGCAAACTTAATATACTCTGCTTAGGGTATAAATATAAATGTATTATCTATCCTAAATCATAACAACCATTTTAAAAATAGGTACTCAAAGATAAATGAAAAATTTATTAAAAGGAGAACTGAAGATCGACTTTTTTTTATCAAAACAACATTATTTATCAGAGTGTTGATACTGTATAAATAATTTGTATTATGGGTAATTCCATTGAACGACATTAGCAGTCATGTTAGCTGCTTAACTTTGCTATCAGATTAAAATTTTTTTTTTTTAAATTTTTAAAATAATGAAGTTGAAATTTGTGTTTCGATTTTTTGTAATTGTAATGATAAAAAAATTTTGATATACCATTATTTATATTCCTTAAAGTCTTGCATTGTTCGTGTTACTCTATTTACTACTAAATTTACTCTGTTTTGTAGTTGTGAAGTTAAAGTTCTTTTAATTGTTTCCTAAATATTAAATGCGTTGCGATATATTTAGAAGGTTAATTAACAGCTCATTAGAAATAGTTTTTTAAAGGATTAAAATTTCTTCTGGTGCTAATTTTTATTAGCAATATTATCGATTTCTGGTAAGGATGTATTTCAAAGTTTTAGTTTAAAATATATTAATATGTATTATTCAAGTTTTTTAATGAAGAAAAGCTGCAGTTGTACACCCACCCTTCGCAGCTACATTTTTGACCTTCGTCGGTCTGGAAAGACGTGCAAAAAAATAAGGTCAAATGCTCAAAAAAAATTGTTTTGAATGTCCTTAAGCATATACCGAATTTTAATTCTATTTTTAATATTGCACGCAAAGAAAAAACCCGAAAAACTTCAACAGAAATATAGCGCAGCATTACTACTGTCTCCCGAAGAGACCCAAAAAAAAAGTTCCACGACATTCTGCGTGAAATTCAAGACGAATACAATGTCCAAATACTGGACTTCACTGCAGGGCAGCACGCAGAAACCCACTTCTGACTAAAATTCGTAGAAACGACGCGTAGACTTTGCCAACTCTTATTGGTCTAACATGTAACAAAAATTAATCGCTAAAGACCTGATGGTCGAAGGTATATCTGCCATCCAATAATTCAAGAATTTAATCCTCACTATGTTTCACGCAGAGGTGAGTATGGTGGAGGATCAATCATGGTGTGGGGATGTTTTATCTGGAATGGTGTTGGTCTACTCCTTAAAAATGATCATGAATGAAATGTCATTTTGCCATGGGCTGAGGAAAATTTGCCTGTTATAAGGAAGATAAGAATTCAAAGCATGCGTCTTAGTTGACACAAAAGTTTTCTAATGAAAATTCTATCAGTATTTTAGAGTGGGAATCGTCCAGTCTAGACTTAAAACCTATAGAACATCTTTGGGTGATGTTAAAAGAGCCATATGCACCAAAAATATCCCAAATATGGATGTTCTTTGTGATGAATTTAGATTAGATTAGTCTAATGTGGAATCGATGTGAAGCAATATTAAAGTAAAAGAGATAACCAACAAAATACTAACTGAAAGTAAGCAAGTTCAGTTGTAATATCATTATTTTTTGTTGATAAAATATTATCGTTTCTAATTAGTTGTCGCACTCAAATCGTTGATTCCACATGTTTTTGTCAAAAACCTTAAAACAAAAACGAATTTTAAACAAATTTTTTACTATTGGAGTTTAAGTTTAACATAGATTTCAATAAAATAAGTGAAAATACAATAAATATACGTGATTTATTGGAAAATAACATCATTTACTTCAAAATAGGTGTCGTATCTAATTACCTGTCAACAGCTGTATATACTACTTACATCTAATATTACAAATTCAGTAATTTAGTGAAAGTAACCGCAAATAATATAAAAGTATGAAATAAGTACAAGCACCGAAATAAAGGTGATTCGCTGTGACATCAATATCATAATAAACTTTTCATAGTGTAACACTCAATAATCAATACTACTATTCATAATGCTATCTTTAAGTACCATAAGTAAATCACTGCTTACCGTATCATAAGTGAGGCAACCAGCAGTTTTAGATTTCGAATTTTTCCGCCATTTCCTGTATTCTGCTTTGATAACGGTGGTTTGACGTTTCCAATATTTCCCTTCTAAAACAACCGCCTGCAATAAGAAAATATTAAATTTATTTATACAATTTAGTAAAAATTGTGCCTAGAACTATTATCAATATAATATGAGCAATCAATAAAAAAAATAAAGTTTCAATATAATTCAAAGACCGTATATTAAACAACACGTGACCTTGGCATTTTCGGGTGCGTATAGCATTGCTTCTTATCTGAGTTTCATTTTTGTCCGCATTCGTTTCGACAGCGGCGACGCAATCCAAAAAGAAATGTACTCCATTTTTAATATAGAAAATTGAAATGATTGATATGGATTTATGATAGACAATAAACCGAATGACAGATCGATGGCTTCACGATCGTGCTTTTTTATGTATTAACAGAAAGCATGTTTATGAATGTATGTATTTATATGTACTTGTGTATAATATATACAAATTAATTTTAAGCACTTGCCTGCGGGTTGCTATGGATGTCAACGTCCAATGGTGATGCAAACTGGCACACGGGTGTCCTACGCTTCAGTATGACTGCAAAGAGATAACAAATGTGGTATATGGAGTTAAATCACAAACGTCTAAGCCAGTAATAATCTCGCAAAGTATTACGATTGCAATGGATATGATTAGAAACGATTTTTATATAATGTATAAGTATATCTACTTCAGACTACTAAATTGTATATTTATATTAGACTCTTTTCGTACAAAGTAGATACACATATATAATGCTCGTACTTCAAGAGACACGATAACTCACCTAACACTACAGTGATGAGCATATTTAATATGTAGCTTTTTAAGTTAAGAGATATGGTAATATTTTCGCTGTAATAAATGTACAAATACGAATAAAAATATATAGATCATTCGTTATAGAAAAATTAAATGTTTCAAAATTCAAAAAAATAATACTATTATTATTATTTTGAGGAAAATTCCATTATTATTTGTCCATTGACACATATTTGTGTTAACCATTTTCAAAATTAATTTTACATTCCAAATAGTTTATGGTAATAGTATGTACCATAGTCACAACAACGCCTGGGTAGATCTACTAATATATATGGAGTATAGAGAAGTCAAAATCTCCGTACCAATATAAAAGAAAAGACAAATATATTCTATATAAAAATAATTAAACACTTAATTTTTAATCTCAAACTTGAATTAAAAATAGAAAATTATATTTTTAATCCAAGATGTTGGGATTAAATATGGAAAATTTTATTTCTAAGAAATCTAGCATGAATTGTGGTTTTTAATAACCTAACCTGGGGTAATTTTAATCAAGGTTCTTACATATTATAAGTGTTCAATTTATTGTCAGTTCTCGCAAATTTTAATGGAATTATAATTTCATATTGCACTTACATATTTGACTTTGCCGAAGTCTGATTATGATACCTTTTTTTAAATGTCAGTATTAACCATTAAAAAATTAATAAATTTTCCAAAGTTGGGGAATATTGTAGAGAGTATAGTTCTAGAACAAACACAACCTAGGAACGTATTGAGAACTATCTCATCTTTATATTCTCATTTGATTTCATAGCCATCTTTTACAACTTCTTGCCAGGAAAGTAATTTAAATTTAGAAAATTAATTAAATCGAGAGACCAATAATAATAAATGTTTCTACTACTTAAAAACATAGTTCTATTAAGAGCATATAAAACGAGTTAGAAATAATGCATAGTATTCGAATAATACATGTTTGCATATTTTGTACTCAGCACTGTACTTGTATATATAGTTGTACATAAACAAACAGAGTATTAAATGCAAAACTTGAGTTTGCACAATGACTGCCTCTAAAATTCTATTTCATCGCCGCCAAACGAAAATTATAACTAACTAAAAACAAATCGAGTTAAAAAATGTTAGTGTTTTCACAAAGTGGCTATGCATTTATGTCAATTCAGTGCGCTGCAACGTATAATGACTAAGGCGTGTTTCCTGGAAACCAAGTTATTTAAATAATTTTCTTCACTATAATTACAGAAAAAGTATATTGCAACAACATAGTTAAACATATAACAAGGTTATAGAATTCAATTTTGACTTAATAAACATTTTTGTAACTAAGTCTAACTCTCTGATAAAATTGGTATTTATGGCATTGAAGTTTGTTTACTTTTTAGTTGTGTAATGTATAGTATATACAAAACAATTTTGTATCGAAAGGAATCCTTCTTTCGGAAAATATAACCGGTCTTGAATTTCTTAACTATAAAATGTAGTTGTGAATTTGTAATTTTTTCGACTATTGAGAGCCACCATGAAAGATAATTTGTTTCGATTGGAAAAAAGTCTGGTTAAGTTTTTGTCAAATTGGCTAAGAATAGCAATTGATAACAGCATAAAGAAATAATTAAGTTAAATCACGTGGAAAAAATAATAAAATGTTTTACATTTTTTAGGTGAAGGCACTTGATTGAGGCTTTTAATATTATATAACTGTAATATTTATGGTTATTTGACATTTTCCATTGCTGAGTTTATCTCGAAAATTAAACGAAAAGACTACTCGAGATTTAACTTCATTTTAGAACTGATAAGATGATTCTTTGTTTTAATTATACCTTGAACAGGGTGCCACGAATTATCTATCTGTCACACAGCCTTTTATACCGAAAGTAGCAGTTCATTTATCGGAACCGCTGATATCAGACCACTATGTCATATAGTGCCACACAATCGGACAGATCATAATCTTGTCCTGGTATGGAAAATTTTTTATACAGGGTGGCGCACGAATCGTGCTATAAAAATAAACTCTAATAATTTTTATCTGCGTACTCTCTTACTTTTATTTTTATTTGGCACGTTATTATTAATTTTTTTTTAAATGAATGATTGGCATAGTGCAGCGGTACTATGCTTTGCTGTCCGTCATTTCCGTTTAAAGCGAATTCAGACATGCTTTTGGCGGCACTCCCCCGAGTAGATGGACCATTATGAAGATGCTGAACCTGGAAGTGTCGCAAAAATACCGTACCATCGAGATCCGTATGTTCGTGTTCAAGAAAATATAGCAGCTGTTGCATCGTCAATTCAGGCAAATCGAAGAGCTTCGACTCGCAAGTTATCGCCGCAACTTGCGAGTTAGCAGACGGTCATTACATCGGATAATTCATAATGGTTTAATCTTGCTACGGGACAAAGTTCAAATAGCAAGCCAGTTAAACGCTTTGGATTTGCCTATTCGTCTGTAATTTTACCAAAAATTATTGAAATGGCCGAAGAAGACAACTTGATAAATTGCCGGTTTATGTCGGATGACGTTCATTTTGAACTAAACGGGATTATAAACAAGCAAAATTGAAGTATATGGAGTGAATCAAATACAGAAATAATCCACTTAATGGAACTTCATCCAGAACGAATCACTGTGCTTCTTTGAAGACAACAGTGACAATGGGCACTGTTTTTTAAAGATGTTGAATGAGTTTTTTTTTACCCATTACTGCGCCGAAGACGTATCCCCGTCAATAGCGTTAGATTCCAGCCAGATGGAACAAATGCACACAAAGCCAGACCGGTTATTGCGGAGCTTCAACGAATATTTGAAAACAAATTAATATCAAGAAACTCCACTTTCCGCTGTCCCCCAAGATCAACTGACCTGACTGCCCCAGACTTTTTTATTGGGGTTTATCAAGCAAGAAGTGTACAAAACAAAGCCCAGAAATATGAGTGAATTGAAGCAGTCCATTAAATCGATAATTGAGCAATCCCGACTTCAACCCTTCAGTCCGTAATTAATAAGTTTTTAATATATGTATGTATATGTACTATCGCTAGCCCTTTGGAACCTGTTACTTAGGTTTTTAAAAATTTTGCAAACAAATATTCTAATAATAAATTAAATGTAAAACACAAAAATGCAAATATAAATCATTCTGCAAAACCAAAGTGAAAAAAAGAAAGGTGGACGCAATTCGATTTGGGCAATGGACAAAAAACAGGATGTTGATAAAATTCGTTTTTGTGGTAAGCCAGATTAACTCAAAAATTTCCGCTCAAATACTAAATTGGTAAATTGGTGATTATTACTTAATGAAGTAATTGTTTTTAGCCAATGAAATAGGCTGCAATATATTTTGTTCTCCATATTTTAAGTTTCTGTCAAGAATGCTTTTCTAGAAAGGTATAAAAACTACCTGTCAGGAGTGAAAATCTTATTATTATAATATAATGAAAGAATATGCAAGCTGAGGGTTTAATTTTATTAAAAAAAAAAAACACAACGTGTCGATGGTGAACTACAAGTTGCGTTCCAAAGTAAACAGGACTTAAAAAAAAACATAACAAATGGTTTTTTGACAAAATCAATTTATTTTATTCAAAACTAGCTGACCCCGCAGCCGTTGTCCTGCGTGAAATTATATGCTTTGAAATGAAAAAAAGTTGAAATTATATTGTGTCGAAAATGATTTATTTTCGATTTTTCTACATTTTTTTAATGTAACGCAGCTTAATAAACATAATTTTTTTGATTTCTGTTCTGGTGCGTAAATATACAAAGAAGATGGGTTTCCAACTCGTCAACACGCCACATTGTATATCTGGCCAATTTTCCCTGGAAATTGAATACGTTTGAAATGAAATGGCTGTCCCTTGTATTCGATAATTGCGTCATAATCAGTCGGGTTCCATTACAAATGAACCAAATGATGCTGGGGCATACCAAGGCTCTCCAAAGAATTTGGAAATTCCACTGGTTAATTTACGGTTTCGTCTTTCTTGTCAAGACGATCGATCGATTTATATGAGCTCCTCCCGAAATTTGACTTTGAATTTTCCAGTTTAAGTCATTAACATCGGTATTTTTGGCAACTAAAATTGCGCGTGCAGTCAAGCAATTGCAGTTACGATAATTTTGCCAATGTGCGGATAAACATTCGTGATGAGTTCAAATTCTGTTGAAGTGAATTGACAAAAGGGATGTGAAATCGATATTAAACCACTGGAAGTATCAACCGAAATTTGCCCATTTCCAATTCTTAGCGAATACAATGTAAAATGTCGTCGGCAATGTAATTTTTTCGTATCCCATAATTAACGCGAATTTGAAGGCTGATATGTCGAAATGATCTTCGCGAAAACTATGCGAATTTCAGTGGCATGCGAAGTAACTATTGCATTGTCCTTCGTCTGTTTCCAATGATTAGCATGTTCCAACAAACGCAACTGCTGGCATGCTTCTCAAAAAGTTTCACACACTGTACCATTCACAATACGCAATGACTTAAATGAAGTTGAACCGCGAGACGCACAACAGTCGGAAAACTTTCATGAATTGCAAAAGTAAATATCCTACAAAGCGCTTTATTGCGGTTCACATATCGACCCATTTGATACTGCTGATCTCATATTGTTCACGGCCAATAACCGCCATGTTGCTTTCTTTGGTGACGTACTTGCAAACGTATTTGATCGATTTTACCAATCTGCAATATTCAACATTGACATGAGTTTTGAATGTGAATTAGACAAAAGTGGCGAATATGGTACGATCCATGTGTTGTTAACGTCGATATTCACGCCTCTAAATGCTAAATGTTCTGCCATTGTCGTCTGGTGAGCGACGCCGATACAGTGAATATCCATCATTACCCATTTCCGTTTCCGAAAGAAAAGCACATGAGTAGTGTTTCGTGCATTAATTGTCAGACATACAAACCAAAGTGGGATTGTAAGGTTCCCAAAGTCCATGAACCATATTGGTTTTCACCACTTCATATAATTCTGGATCTATCTCTGAATCAGGAATTTCCGCTGAAATGATTTCATCAATTTGATCTGGTGTAATCACCATCCGCATCCAAAGAAGAATGTGTGCGTGCGGCAACACGCAACAGAATACATTCAACATCTAACAGCATATATATGAATATATACAAAAGGTTGCTTCAAGATAAAGACCGTCAAACATCGCAGCTATTGTTTAAAAAGTCGTGCTGTGATATCGTTACGATCGCTAGCTGATTGACCGCGATCCATAATTCCGCACGTATGTCATCGCATTTTGGGAGTTTTTCTTGCCTTTCTTTGGGCTGCCATACGTTGATGGCAAAAACAACGCCGACAAATATTAGCGCGACCTCTTCGTGGCTTCGTAACAAATTTCAATCAGTAATTGATCACTTCGTCTGAAACACACATAAAGTTTTCACTGAATAATTTTCAATAATTTTTCCTTTGGATACCCGGAATAAAAAAGCAAGCGACCGCAATTGAACGATTCAAATAATTTACAAATCAAAATATTGAAAAACAAAACAAACGAAAATTGAAAAAAATGTGAATGAAAAATGTTACTTTTTGGAAAGGTATTTGTTTCTAAACCTTTCCCGATCCACAACAAACAACCTTTAAAAATTTCATCAACCGTTCTCTTAGTGTTACTAACAAACAAACATTCATTTTTATATACATATGTACATATACATATATGTATGTATGTATGTAACGTTTGTATGGGGAAAAGAAAAAGGCTGTTTTAGGGGTTTTCCGCAAATTATTCGAATTTTTCTCGCCGTAAAAACCATCTTTGAACTTCAACGAACATTTAAGAAAAAGAATTGGCCAAATTGGTCCAGGCGTTATTGAGTTATGTGCGTACATACATTTTGGCGATTCATTTTTATTTACATATACATATATGTATGTATGTACATAGATAGTCTCCTTCTGCTTCAATACAGCTTTTTGCACGGTCCAAAAGCATGTCGAACGAGTTTTTTAGCTCGTTGGCCGGTATGGCCGCCAGTATGCCGGTGCAAGCCTTTCGAATGGCCTCTACATCTGCTTTCCTTTTCCTTTCATGGGAAAATGCATTTTTTCGAAAAGGAAGAAGTCGCACGGTGCCATATCAGGTGAATACGGGGAGTGGTTAATAGTTAAAATGTGATTTTTAGTAAAAATAATTGGTCACAAGCGTCGATCGATGATGTTGGATTCTGAGCAGTTTTTGGTCGTCAGTCGAATTGTGCCGAACAAACCGTGCACACACCTTTCGTAAGCCCAAATGTTCGGTCAAAATGCGATAAATCGATGTTTTGGAGATGTTCAATTCCATTTCCATGAATTACAATGATGATTTCGGCTGATTTTTGATGAATTAACGCACAGTTTCGATGGAATTTCCGGTGATCACCGATTTTAATTGGCCCACATGTTGATCGTCATGTATGTCCTCACGACCACTTTGAAAACGTTGAAACCACTCATGCACTCTGCCACGGTTTATTTTTCATCAATTGAAACGTTTAGGTAAAAGTTTTACCAATTTTAAAACAAAATTTAATGTTGGCTCTTTGTTCGAAGCCCATTTTCGCACCGATAACACAAACATACTGGCAATAACTTCCAATCGATGAAATGTCACGTTCAGTCTCACTGGACAATCGATAAAGATAGCAGATTCTAACGCACCAGTCGACTTATAGATGGCGCCAGCAGGGGGCGCTAGATTCAAAAAGTCCTGTTTACTTTGGAACGCACCTTTTATATCTATGATATTAGATATGTTAACTTTGAGGTACATACAAAATATGTACATCTAACATGCATATGTTTCTTGTTATCGTCTATCTTATGTCAAAATATTACACAAAGATAAACAAGGCTGATAAAAAATAAGGTATTTAGCCAGGAGATTAGCAGAAATATTTATTTTGGTTTATCAAAAGCACCATTTACAATAACTACCTAATATCATACTGAAATATATATACCCTCGTAGGGTTTGCGTTATCATTATCAGCGCAAATAAAGAATAAAGATATTTACATAAATTATATGTTTTATTTTTGCAAAACAACCTTGTTTATATCTATGTATGTATGTAATAATAATATAACTTACATTGCATGTGCCAGCATCGCCAAATTACATTGTTTAAACGAATTTTATCCTTCCAGCGCAAGCGAATTCCTTTGAAATGATTCCATTTTGGGGATGTTAATTTTTGACTGTAAATTACAAAGTGTTTTGATAAGCAATTTCATATGCATCACTAATATAAGTGACATTGCAAATTATTTTTGAAAACTTGTAGTAATTATAATAAACGTCATCCAAAAACCTTATGTGGTTAGTTATGTGTTATTTCAAATTTCTTTGTTTCAAGTTCACGTCAACAAAATTTTGAGATAATGCTTTGCATCAATGATTATTCAACTTGGGTAAGTGTTTTTTTTTTTTGTTTTTGCATTTTTTGCGGAAATTTCACACGGTAAAATCTATTTTTTTTAAGTTAACAGAAAAAAGAGAATTTAACAAAAAAAAAAATCGTTCACTACATACAGGTTACTTATTTACACCAAATTTAGTGAAAGATTTTTATTTCTGCACAGGATACCAACATTTTGAGGTTATGTGAAAAATGTGTATAATTAAAAGTTGTAGATCTAATCATTAACTTAACATATTTAACTTTTTTCTATAGGACTCGTAGTTTTGTCAGAAACCGAGTTAAGCCCGTAAATTATTGTTTCTTTCATATGTTTTTTATTTTATCTTTCTTTTCCAATTGGTTTCAACCCACCATGATTTTTTTTTGCTTTCAAATATTATTTACCTTGACCTAATAAATATGTCACATTTTATCATAATTAAAAACTGAACTTCGTGTGAAAAGAATTTCGAAAAAATAATTATTTATTAATAAACACAAAAGTGGACTAATACTTGCCTATTGTCTACTAGTAAAAGTTTTTATCATTTTCAATGAAAAATTAATTCCCGAAAATCGATAATCAGAGTATATCAGTTTTGTTCACTTATCTGTGGTGTGTAAGTTGTATGTATGTACATATATCACAATTATAATGATGACAAGACGTATTGAATTCTCGATGTCTGGAGAGAGTAAAAATTAAAATATCTTGATGCAACTTGGTCGCGTGTTGCACATTTGACACCCCTCTTCCTATGGTCGAATGTCGTAGAAAAAGCACTTTTCCTGGGCCAACCTTTAGATGGCCTTGATGACAACTTTTCTGAACTTACCACCCTAACGGAAACTAGTTAACCGTTACAACAACAACAGACGCTTGTGTATCATGAAAGATGTGAAATTGAATGTTTCTGACATATTTATTTATTTCGGAAAGTATTATGAAGATGTCGATGGGATTCACCCACAGCTTGTTTGATTAATATAGCTTTAAGGGAGGAGCCTACTTTAGAGGCTTCAAAGAATCGATTTTTTTGAGGATTTTTACGGGAGGAAAAGAAATAATTGATTAAAGCGAAATTTCTTGGGTTTATTGTATTATATTTAAACATCATTCACAAATTTTTTGGATACGAAATCTTTGATATTCTGCCTTTAGGAAGCAATTGCCCGAAGCATCTTGCATGTGCTATTGCCGGACGGCGGGCAGGGCGCAGGTCGCAATTTCTATCGGAAACAAAAAATTCAAAGAGATTCATATTTTTTAATAATTTATCTGCTAGTTAAACTAAAAAAATTCTAAAAAAAAAGTGTAAAATTTTAAAAATTAAAAAAAGTGGTTTCTGACAAAAAAAAATTTACTTCACGTTGTTTAAAAATATGTTCAAACTTGACTTTTCTAAGTTGTTTTTAGTTTAAATAGAAGATAATTTATGCTAAGGATAATAAACTTTTTCCATACAACGTTTAGTTTTTTTTTCTGCCCAATCGCTCATATATCTGCTATATGACGCTCGGTCACTATTGCCCTTCTAGCTTCGAAAATATTTCGAATTCCCACCTAAAACTTTGGGGGCACATTCTTACATTAATTCTAAAGAGATTTAAGCAAAAAAAAAATAATCGATTTTTTGAAGCTTCTAAAGCAGGCTTTCCCCTTAAAAGTTTGTGATTGTATGTGTAAGTATGTATTTTAAACTTATTAGGCCCGCCCACCTTTTGAAAACGCATGAACCACAGACGCCCCTTCACATATCGGGACCCTCATTGTTTTGTCTCTTAATTTGGAGCTTGGTTTTCTATAATACCAAATTATTATGCCAAGGAACTCATGTCCCAAATTTCATCAACCAACCTAATGTTTTACTTAAGTTACAACCTGCACGGAGCAAAAGGCAGACAGTCCACTGGAATTCAACTCGTTTCGTCATTCTGATATACTGTCATACATATGTATGTAGATACATATACTTATATAAATATATATAACTCGATTAGTTCTAACTGTTACACACAATCGTTAGGTGAACAAAACTGCTACATTCTCTGTTGCGACAGTATAAAAATGCATATTCAGTATTTTAGTGCTAATGCTAAGCTATTTTCTGGGAAATCAAGAAAAAATTGTTGGCTAACCAACACAATAGTGTTTGAAGTTGCGGTTACGCGTTGATGATACCCATCATACGTTCTGGACTAACTACTACATTTGAATAAATTTATTTTTTTGTTGTTCATCTTTTTCATTAGAATTCTTACAAGTATTTATAGAACTCTGATTTTGAACGTCAATATTTATATTAGCACGTAATATGCGTACACGATGATTCGAAGGCAATTAACGTTATTCTAAGAGGTCAGACAAAGAAATATTTACCTGCTTCAATTTACATCTAATCTTCAATGATGCAACAATGGGATGATGTTATTGACTTTCTAAAAGTACTTATGTGCCACTATTAAAGTAAAAATAAACTAAACAAGTTCCAGCGTAAATTTTTTTGATTTTTTATTTATTTATTTATAAAATCTGGTAGCAGCTGTTCGTCTCTCTGTATATGTATGTATATGAGAACTAGTCTCTCAGTTTTTGAGACATCGATCTGAAATTTCGCACACCTCCTTTTCTATAAAAGAAGCTGCTTATATGTCGGAAATGCCGATATTGGGCAATTATAGCATGTAGCTGTAGTACGTAGTAATCGTCCGTTCTTGTATGGAGAAATTATTCATTTGGGAAGATGTTTGCACGAAACTCGGCTAAGATTATTGCTCAAGGCAAAACTAAAATCTCTACAACACAAGAAAAAATGTTAACTTCGGCTGCATCGAAGCTAATATACCCTTCACAGAAGCATTTCTTTTAGTAACTATGTGTTTAAGTAAATCTATGGAAGCTATATGCAATTTGTTTCTTTCGGAGATTATATTATTACCTTAAGCAGTAATCCATGTCAAATTTCGTGAAGATACCACGTCAAATGCGAAAGTTTTCCATACAAGCCCTTGATTCCGATCGTTCGGTTTGTGTGGCAGCTATACGCTATAGTGAGCCGATCTGAACAATTTCTTCCAATAGTACATTATTTCTATGAACAATAACTCATACCAAATTTCGTGAAGATATATCGTCAAATGAGAAAGTTTCCCATGCAAGTATTTGATTCCGATCTGAACAACTTCTTCGGAGATTACATTGCTGCCTTAGAAAATAATCTATACAAAATTTCGTGAATATAACTTGTGAAATGTAAAAGTTTTCCATAGCAGCACTAGATTCGGATCGTTTAGTTTGTATTGCAGCTATATGCTATAGTAAACCGATCTGAACAATTTCTTCGTATATTACATTATCTTAGAAAATAAGCTGTGCCAACTTTTGTGAAGATACATTGTCAAATGTGAAAGTTTTTCATACAAGAACTTGATTTCGATCGTTCAGTTTGCATGGCAACTATATGTTATAGTGGTCCGATATCGGCAGTTTACACACATGAGCAGCTTCTTGAAGAGAAAATGACGTTTACAAAATTTCAAAAAAATATCTTAAAAACTGAGGGTTTTGTTCGTTTATATACAGACAGACGGACACGGCTAAATCGACTCAACTCAACATACTGATCACCCCTTCTGGGTGTTACAAACTTCGTGGCAAACTTAATATACCCTGTTCGGGGTATAAATATACATATTTATGTATTTACATCGCACCAATATACAATATAGCTACCATACAAACTGTCCGATAAAAATCTTGTATGACATTTTTTTGCATTTGTGGAGGGTATTATAGCGTCGGTGCAACTGAAGTTAACGTTCTTTTTTTGTTTTCGTATACTTTTTATGTACATACACATGTATATAAATTTGATAAGCCGGTTGAGAGGTAATGAAGAATTTTCAAGATATAGTGGTTCAATAGGCGACTATATAGTCCAACACACTTCAACTAATAAATTAGTTTCAGCATAAGTTACTACTAATAGATATCACATAATGATGTCTGCAGTTGAATGAGAAGTTGCCAAGCGATAAAAATTTTGAAAACCACTATTAGATAATTTAATACACGTGCCTGATATTGTATATGTATATAGGAAAAATAATAAGCACGTTCTTTGCTTTATGACATGTTTGAAGCACTCATAATTCGATAAAGAGAGGTAATATCAGCACTTTGTTTTTCGCATGAATCATATTCTGGGAGTATGATTTTTAATTGGAAATTGAGAATTAAAAATATTATATTTGAAACATACATATGTACAAAAATTTTCCATAAGTCTCTTCACATCAACTATTAAGGTTTCTCAACTGATTATTTAATTGTGCTCAACGTTTCGTTGGAAAGACATTTTAGACTCAGGCATACATCACTAACGGAAGAATGAGAAAAGTAAACTCAAAAAATTGTCAAACTTTCATAGTAGTTGTAAATAATTCTAAGAGGCCAAAAAGATCTTTGAATTAACAATTCGGATTATTGTTAATTTCGAGATAAGAGATAATATTATTAATTGATTGTTGTCGAGAGAGTCGATGAAAAAATGACAAACAAAAAATACTGCCTAAAACTGTTGTTTTCTTGCGATTTTGAAAAGTCGTCCGACTTTCACCGGAACTCGTTATTGCATCATTTACGCTAGTACAACTATGACGAAATTTCGTAAGCTTTTGAATATCTTGGGGTGATTGGCCGTAACAGTTATCACTTTGAATTAATGATGCTTTTTCATCTAGGAAAATCAATAACTTGGAAACGATTGGACGAAATGTCATGTAATTTGGTAACAATTCCTGTTAAGATTAGTACGCTAAGACAAGGACATAGCTAGAGGATAAAAAGTAGTCATCAATGTCAAAAACATGATCATTATACGATCGACAGGTGTCACATTTCATGTAGGCGTCGTTGAACATTTGTTATATTAATAAAATAAACGTATTGGTAGATGAAGAAAACTGCGATCCTGACAAATTGGGAACATCTTTAGTCGTGAATTGAATGAGTTGGCGTACCGTTCTTATGTATACTTTATACAGATTGTCGACCGTACATGCTCCTTCGAGGCGAGTACCGGTAAACGTTTCAGCAAATCTGTTCTTGACTTCGTGGTGCGTATAGCAGACATGTCAGGGTGAATTTGGTTGTTGGGAGGGAGCGCTGGTGTTGGTTGACCAAAAACTATCGAGTTGTAAGTTGTAGTGCTACGTACTCATGGGTGGGTTGGTCGTTGTTGTTACTTTAGCGATTATCTAGGCCCCGCTTGGGTGGTAAAGTTCAGGTTAATTGTCATCGATATCATCTAACGGTACACCCTGGAAACGTCCTGCTTCCTCGGAATTGGATTCGGCACACTGGACATACATATGCAT